>NC_059356.1:47412602-47432602 GCF_019703515.2 Myxocyprinus asiaticus | reverse complement strand
TTTTGCAAATTCCAAGCGGGCTTTCATGTGTCTTGCACTGAGGAGAGGCTTCCGCCTGTATTGCTCTGTTGGCCCGGCGGCCAGCTCTAGGAAGAGTCCTGGTTGTTCAAACTTCTTCCATTTAAGAATTATGGAGGTCACTGTGCTCTTGGGAACCTTCCCCAGATCTGTGCCTTGACACAATCCTGTCTCTGACCTCATGGCTTGGTTTTTGCTCTGATATGCATTAACAGCTGTGAGGCCTTATATAGACAGGTGTGCCTTTCCAAATCATGTCCAATCAATACATTTTGCCACAGGTGGACTGCTTTATCATTATGGGGGTTTTAATAATTTAATGCATTTTAGCATAAGGCCGAAACATACATTTTTTTTAAATGAAGGGGTCTGAATACTTTCTGAATGCACTGTATATTCTATGCCAAATTGTCTAGACATTTTAAATGTCAAGTTTGAGTCCATTTGACACAATTTCCACAGAGATGGTTAACCTGATAAAGACCAATACTTAATTTTCAAACACTACTATCTACACAAGTTTTATGTGTGTTTATGCATTTTGAAATGAATTCATTACGTGACGTAATTATGTTGTATTCATACAGTGTGGCCACAAGGGGCGCTAAAGCAGACTTTAGCATGAACCCATTTTTAACGGTCAGTTCTACGGTCCCGAGTCTTGCAATGGACTTGCTGAACAACTGTTGGCATATTTAGCTAGCTATGTGAATAAAAACATATCTGATTGAATTGCACACAATATTTTCCCCATCCACGAAGTAGAGGAAAACACAAATAAAACTCTGAAAACTCTTGTCTTTATCTCATGCCTTCGAGGAGGTATTTTTGTGGTCATAATTCACAAGAAGTGGTTTGGCTTAATCCTGGATTTATTTGAGATTTGTACAGATGGAAAACAGTCAGCTTGTGAACTACACAGGGCTTTATACAGACGCAGCTCATGCTACAGTCTTCACATCTGCATTTATGTGACAAACGAACAAATAATGGGAAATTAAAAAGAACACAGAACAAAAAATAAAACAGCACCATTTCTGCCCAAACTATCCTCAACAAATACACAAATCTGTGCATGCTAACTTTGGCCTGAACTAGGGCAGATAAGGACTTTTATTGTTGAGAATGAAGTCGCCGGTCGAAACAGCGATTAATCGAAATGTGCTGATCTAAGATCAGCTGCCCTGCCTAAAACCCTGTTTTATCAATTACAACAGACAGAGCAAAACTGATCTCAGACCAGAGGAACTTCTACAGCCTTACTCAGCTTAAAGGGCCCTTACATAGTTACCATAGTTACACCAAAAATGCCATACAGTTTTTGTTACTCCAGTAAAACTGTGTTAACTAGGTTTTAGGGTCATCAAAATGTGAACTTAAAATGACAGATTTAGGTTTCTTATACTGTCTGAAGGAGACCACATATGAATCTATTCGCATTTACTGTAGTAACTATATCTGTAGTTACTACCGCGCTTCAGTGGGAACTTTTGAAGTAACTTGGTATGTTTCAAAATCCATACTGAGTGGCTGTTCAGAATAGAATACTAGCATACTACATGCCGAATGCTGAGCGATACTGTATTCTACATACTATTTAAAAACAATTGTAATTGGAACATTTTAAACAGTAGTATACTACATGGTTGCCACATGACTTCACTATGTTGCATGTTTAATTCAGTGAGTGATGTCTGGTTGTCTGGTAAATAAAATGGTTATGTTGCAATTTTAATTTAATTTAATATCTCAACTTATAACCCTCTACATCTGGGTTTTCGATCAAATTTACAGTGCGCAGTTACAATATACTGCAGATAAAGTGCAAGTAGTATGCTAGTATGCGATCCCGAACGTAGCTAGTGACTCCATTGACAACAAGACTTTTAACATTCAAACCAAGCAAAGCTCAAGGAGCTGCCTTTCTAAACTTTCTTTAACAACACTCTACTGTGAAAAAAAGGGACACGAGAAGGTATAGAAAGCATAGCCTTTAGATTTCCATTCAAAGAACCAATAGCAATACTGGTAAGCCAGAACTCATTAAAAACATTAAGTGTGAGTTATACTGCCTCTTGTGGTCGATGGAGGTATTGCAGCTCCTACCATTTGGAGAAACTGTATTAATGTACAGAAAACTATATAGGCCTTTATACTGTATGTATGTATATATAGTTTTTTGATTTTATTTGTGAGGTCCGGTTGCTAACGTTTCCTGAGACAGAACACTAAAGGCTATTTGAATACAAGGATGCAGAAGGTTTTTAATGCCCAGATAAGTGGACTAGATCATGGGGTTTACTTTTCTGAATTAAAATCCCTGTTATACACATCATATTATATATCAAAACACTATGTCACATAGTTCTGAATAACAGATATATATCTATATTAACGCTATCATATATTTATATCATATCTCTTGTACTACACGGTATGTGTTGTGCCTTGAAAATATTCAGACAGTATTATATAGGAAAAAATACTGTACAAAAAAGCAACATATAGAATAGTTTTCATATATATATATATATATATATATATATATATATATATATATATATATATATATATATATATCAATAAATCTTTTGTGTGCTGAATCTTTTGGTCTGTAGTAAACAAACTGATTGGGTTTCAACCACAGCATTTGAGACAACACTATCCTGCTAATCAAACACCTCAAAATCTCTTAAAACACATTCATTACAGTCATACAGCCGAACACGCAAATCTACAAAGTGAAAAATGAGAAGAAAAAAAAATCTACAAAAAAAAAAAAATCACTACAAATATATATATTTATACTTAAAAACAAATGGTGAAAAAAAAATTAATATTCTAAAACATGCTTGGGTATAAAATAAAGAAAGAAAAGAAAGAAAAAAAAGAGGACAGAATAATCATCCATTCTTAAAAAAAAAAAGAGAAGAATGTTACCCATTTACAGTTAGTTCGAGGCCACAACTCTGAAACAATATTCATGCTGAAATATCCAGTAAAACAATAAATGATCAGGAAAATTACTATACAGCTATAACAATAAGAACAGCTCTAACAATAGTAGTTATTAACATCTGAATATTTCTGAAAAAATTCTTCCATTCAAAAAAAAAAAAAAAAAAAAAAAGTCCATAAATATATCAGGCAGATTATCGTGTAGGTACAGTAGAAACATTGCACCGGGTCAGATTGTGAAACACGCATTAGTGCAGGGGGTTAGAGCAAGAGAAAGTGAGACAAAATGGATTCAGCATTTTGGAGGGAAAGTTTCCGCACTACAGCAAAAATGACGTTAAGTGCGTCTCACATCGTGCGGATGCGCACGTATGTGTTGGTGGTATGAAACAGGCTTTTCCAACACAGAAAATTTTAGAGGAAAAGAATCTAGCTTACATTTCATACATTTTTGCCCTCTGAAGAGAATTAGGCTTATTGCTCCATGGACAATGCAGTAAAGACGAAAATACAACGCTGGTGTTTGTTTAAAAACGAAACTATACACAAATAACAGGAAAAACACAAAAACGAACATCATGCCCTTACACTAGCTAGTGTTATACACACATGACAGAAAGAAAAGTGAAGAAGCGTACAGCTATTCGACTAAAAATACATTAATATACACAAAAAACTTGTCAATTGAAGGAAAAAGCGCGAGTGACAAGAAGTGGGCGGAGCCTCTGGAAAACGAGGGATGGACCGAGTGGGTGATTGACAGACACGAGGGCGAATTGCAGGGAGAATATTTATCAGTTCCCTGTCCATATTACAGGTGTATAAAATGACATGTGGAATCATTTATGAAAAAAAAAACAAAAAAAAAAAACGATCCATCGTTGGTGAAGGAACAAACAAACTAACAAATAAAAAGAGAGATACATACTGTGTATAATACAGGGACATGTACATAAGAGGAAGAAGACAGACACTAATGCACAAATTAAAAATAAATCGGCAAAGTATTCAACGTGATAAAATCAAAACAGGTTTCATAGAGAGAGAGAGAGAGGTGAAAAAGAGAAATTGGTGCCTCTTAATGAGGCTCACAGAAGTCCCTGGAGAGTGGTGGTGGGAGGGGCTGTTTGTAGGGAGTGGGCGGGGTTTTGTCAGGGTGGGGGTGGGGTTTACAGAGGCCCGTGTCGCACCTCGTATTTGGCCATAATGTTCTTACAACGGCCGAGCTCCTTCCGCAGGTCGGCCACTTCCTGTCTGAGTGCCGCGTTCTCTTTCTCCAGGAATCCCGCGCGGATGGCGATCTGGTTCTCTTTCAGCCGGCGTGCGTCCCGGGAGCGTTTGGCCGCGACATTGTTCTTTCTGCGCCTTGCCCAGTATTTGTCGTCCTGTGTGGAGATGCAGAGAAAAATGTTATTACACGGAAATTAAATTGAAGGTTTCCTGTATAATTTACAGAATTAGCTGGGGGCGAAATGTAAGCAAAAATGGACATTAAAATTGAAATACACCCCAATAAATCAAAATCTAATCAAACTGATTGGATTTGAATCGAGCCAAGAGCTTGTGAATCAGAATGTAATCAAATCGAGAAATCTATAAGCAAAATGAACATTATTACTGAAATACAGTATATGCAAATGAATCAGTATCGAATCAAATCATATTCGAATCAAGAGCTTGTGAATCAGGATCTAATCAAAACAGGAAATCAGCGAGCAAAATGGACATTACAATTGAGATATTTGCAAATGAATCAGAATCGAATCAAATAAGGAAATACGTAAGCAAAATAAACATTATAACTGAAATATACTGTATGCAAATGCAAATGAATCAGAATCAAATCGTATTGAGAGCTTATGAATCAGAATTGAATCAAATCAGAAAATCTATCGATACCCAGGCCTAATTGTAATTTTCGCAAACGTAAACAGTATACAAAGTCTGCTCCAGTTGGGGAGTAACTAACTAAAAGTAGTCATGCTACTAACTAACTGGTATGTTTCCATCGAGTTTAATACTTTAAAACATAAGTTTATCTGTTCAAGTTTAATGTTGTCTCCCTGAAGATCCTCACTGTTTTGATGCAAGATAAACTCTGCTCTTATCGTGAAAAAATCATCTGATTGTTATTTATAAAGATATTGTCCCCTTTAAAAGCTTCAATGTAGTTAGCTACTCACTGACAGACAGGACAATAGTCTTTCATTCATCATTCTTTGTTTTAGATATTAATGGATGTTCGTACAATAACATTCGCCCACAGATAGTCACATGACACACAAATGACTCCCAAGTTGGATGGCACTTATCTTTCATATCAGAACTCTGAACTTGAGGTTTATACACCAATTAGTATGTGATTACAAATCTCAAACGCCATTTTGAGTGTGTGCGTATCTGTTTTGCTATCATTCTCACTGTAAACCAAATGAGCCCAAATATTTGAGTAACACATACACAATGACTGCATGACTGCTCTCAATCCAACACGCCCACTTGCACACATTCACTGTTGACCTAATGGTCAACCACACTTAAGCGTGACGTATGTGCTGTTGTATGATTCAGCAAATATTTTGGGCACTCTCTGTTCCATTTGGCTGGTCAATCACTGGTAAAACAATTTCGATCTTTCATTTTCAGGAAAATTTAATTTAGTTATGTACAGTTTTTGGTACTGTGTTGGGTCACCATTTGAAATCCAATGTAAAATCTAGATCCTGAAGTGAAACCGGTTGAGAACCACTGGCTTATGGTTTGTGTTTACCTTCAAGTCTTCTGGAATGAAGACCTTGCGCGCCTTCTTGATCATGGGCTGCGGTTTTAGCTCCTCTAAGCTGAATTTGCGCTTGCGAGGGTCAAAGATCTCTTGACCCGGGACGCTGGAGAGGGCGAGGTCAGCAGGGTCGGGCTCATACCCAATCGGAACCTGGATCGAGTCTGGATCTATCGGACTGGGTGTGTCACGTGAAGTGGGAACAGCTGAAACAGAGAAAAAAAGAGTTTATTCATTTTTGGAAAGCATGCAAGTGGCATAGGAAAATCTAGGGGGATCATGGCTATGTCTAAGCCCCCACTTAGACATGGCCATGTTTTGATGAAAGATGTTTTGATAAAAAAATGTAAGAAAAAAAAAACACATTTACATTAAGAATGAAATGCACAGATGAATGCACAATTACACCTGGAACATGTAATAAGTAATTAAAAGGGGTAAAACAAAAAAAATAATAATTAATGTGTGAACACATGTACTACCATTTTCTGACCAGCAGAGAGCACATGAGGCAAAAACATTGAACATATGCACACAAATAAAAATAATGTTGTCAGACATAATTTTCTTTGTTCTACCCATTTCTGTCGTATAACCTATACTATATCGCTTTGGCTGAAATGGTAGAAGTAGAATGGTAGTACGCTATTCTGAACCCAGAGAGAAAGAAGGTTCTAGAAACAGTGTGTTGTGTGTTTCAGTCTGTGTACATTAGTGCAGGATTAAAGGATCAAATTAAACTCTTGACTTATTTAAGGTTCATTAAACAAGAGTTGAGAGACGCACAACTGTGCCAAGAGCTGGCACACAGCCACACACGCAATAATAACACAACTACTCACTACAACACACAATATTAACAACACGCTACTTACTAAAACACACAATAACACAACACACACTATACACTCAATCGCACATAAAACTATACACTATAACACTCACTATAACGCTAGGCTTGAGAATTATGTTGGCATTTGTGGACAGGCATTAGCTTGGTTTAGGTCCTATCTCTCTGATCCCTACCACTTTGTCTGTGTAAATGAGGAACTGTCAGATCAAATTAAAGTTAAATATGGAGTGCCACAGGGGTCAGTTTTAGGGCCTCTGCTTTTTTCCCTATATATGCTCCCCCTGGGAGATATTATCAGGGACTATGGAATTAGTTTTCACTGTTATGCCGACAATACCCAACTTTATATTTCTTCGAAACCTGACGAAATTCCACAATTTTCCAAATTAACAGAGTGTATCAATGATATCAAAGAGTGGATGGCTAGAAATGTCCTTCTACTCAATTCCGATAAAACAGAAGTACTAATTATTGGAACATAAACCTAAAAAAATAAGACACTAAAATATAATCTGACTCTTAATGGATGTACTGTAATGTCAACTTCTACAGCAAAAAAATAAAAATAGGTGTTATATTTTATAGCAATCTAACTTTTGAAAAACAAATTTCTAATATTTGTAAAACTGCATTCTTCCACCTCAGAAATGTTGCAAGACTGTGGATGCCCTGCAGGTTTAATAAACTTCACTTGGTTCAAAATGCAGCAGTTAGAGTGCTAACTAGAACCAAGAATTATGATCATATCAGCCCCATTTTATCGGTGTTACATTGGCTACCTGTTAAGTTTTGTATTTATTTTAAAATTCTGTTAATTACTTACAAAGCTTTGACTGGTTTAGCTCCAAAGTACTTAAGTTACCTTCTATCATGCTATAGTCCATCGTGCCCACTACGATCACAAAACTCTGGCCTGTTAATAATACAGAGAATATCAAAATCCACAAAAGGAGAGAGATCATTTTCATATTGGGCTCCTAAACTATGGAACAGTCTTCCTAGCAGTGTTCAGAACTCAGACACACTGTCTCAGTTTAATTCTAGATTAAAGACTTATCTATTCAGCCAGACATACACCTAATTTTACCCTCAATTCATAGTTATGCTCTTTTAGTTAGGTCTGCCGGAATCAAAAACATTTATCTTATTCTTCAACTATGCTTTAAAGTGATTGGCATCTATGCTAATTTTATTCTATTTCTTTCCTTGTCTAAACCTCTGGATTATATCACTTCAGTCTATTAAGACAGACTTCACAGAGGATGAACTGATGCAAACTCAAAGACACTGGATTCTTCAAGAGCCTCTGTCTGAAGCATGGGCTCAGGATGAAGTCCACCAGAATTACCTGCCATAAGCTTCCAGCCAGACTGCAATGCTCCTCACTGAATGATACCTATATCAACTTGGTCAAAGGAGGGACAACACACTTTTTTTTTTCCTTTTTCTCCCAATTTGGAATGCCCAATTCCCAATGTGCTTTTAAGTCCTCGTAGTTGTGTAGTGACAGTCAGGGTGGCGTAGGACAAATCTCAGTTGCCTCCACGTCTGAGACCGTCAACCCACGCATCTTATCACGTGGCTTGTGAGCGCGGGCTTCACACCATCCACCGCGGCAACCACACTCAACTCACCACGCACCCCACCGAGAATGAACCACATTATAGCGACCATGAGTCATGTGACTCTACCCTCCCTAGCAACCGGGCCAATTTGGTTGCTTAGGAGACCTGGCTGGAGTCACTCAGCACACCCTGGGATTCGAACTAGCGAGCTAGCGAACTCCAGGGGTGGTAACCAGCGTATTTTACCACTGAGCTACCCAGGCCCCTGGGACACCACTCTCTTAAACTACATAGAAAATGAATTAACCACTAACAACAGCCTTCATCGGCCAAAATCAAAGGACAATGTATCTTCGTGTATTTCCTCAGTTAATCCGGGATGACTTCAAGACTTTAACACTAAAACTTATAGTTCATACAAAATAATTTAGTTTAACCATTGACCCTCAACACTTACTTAGTTTACTAATTTTTAATCACTAATAGCCACATTCAGTAAAACACACAATAATAACAACTACACACTTAAACACTGAAATACACAATAACACAACACAATAATAACAAAAATGTTCTAGCTGCTATACAAAGTAAAACACTAAATACACCATCCTAACACAATTTAACCTGTCATATACACTAAAACACTGAAATACACCAAAAACAAAAACACACAAAAATACTCACACACAATAGCACAACATTACTAACTGCTCTACAAAATAAAACAATCAAACACACAATCCTAACACAAATTAACCTGCTCTACATACTTCAACAAACAAAAATAACACACATTTAACAACCGTTCTACACACTAAAAGGCCATAATAACACAGCCTGTCTTATACACTAAAGACTGAGACACAATCCAAACACAACTTAAACTGTCCTAAACACTGACAAACTGAAATATGCTAAAATAACACAACTTAAAGGGTCATGAAACCCCAAAACACATTTTTTGAGATGCGAACAGATATGTACAGGTTGCACATCACTGAAAATAAAGGGGAAAGTGGTTATTTTTTCGTTTTATTGAGCCGTTTCGTTCTTGAAGCAACGTCGCAAAAATAAGGTAAATGCGTAAACACCAAGTTATTATTGGTAGGACAGCACGTATTCATGTCACTAGATTCTGAGAGTTTTTCACCATTATTCATGAGAAGGAACACTTCCATCCAATCACAGCGCTGCCTCTTGCATGAGCTCGCATTACTGCAACAACGGAGAATTTAAGCTCATGGACGCAATGACCGAGACTTCAACAGCACTCGGGGAACAGGCATGAGAGCAGCCTAAACACCATGGTCAGATCGAAGTCACTTCACAAAAAGCACCGCATTCCATAACCGGACCAGCGTGAGAATTTCTTGGCCTTAGTTGCGGAGACTGCTCAGTTTAGACGTAATGTGTCACTCATAATGTGACGTTCAGCAGCCATCTCTGTTGTGTGTGCGCCCAAAATATCAGCCCACATATTAACATATTTTCCCGCCCATTTCGAGAGTCGTTTCTCAGCCTGAGGTGTGAAAAATGGGGCTCAACTATGCGGGTTTCGTGACCCTTTAATTCAACGTACACACTAAAACACACAACTGTGACAGTCTGAACAAGAGTTAACCAATGAGCAGACCTTTCAAAGTCTTTAAAGGTGGTTTACTCGTACTGTGTGGAGAATTGCTACATTAATAATTGTAACAAGTCAAGGTGAAACTATTTCAGGTCTGTATCTCTGTTCTAAACCGCCAGACAGAAACAGTGCCCTCTACAGATGAGACTCTGGCAAAGCTTAATTTTTCCTGAGAGAACTAGTGAAGAACAATCAAGAATCTTATTCAAGAAATCATTAAACTTTAAATCTTTATTAATATGAGGAACAGAGAGCACACAGCTCGAGTCAAAGGTTGCATCATGACCTAGATATTCAGCTTAAGCCTGACAAAGCTGTGTGTGTGTGTGTGTGTGTGTGTGTGTGTGTGTGTGATTGGTTTTCAGTTGCGTGTTTGTGTGTTGTGTGTAAATCATGAACAACTTTATCTAAAGTGACCCAATCAAACCCTGTTTATGAAGACTGAATGGCACAAATTTGTGACAATGACACTGAATTTAATTTTTAAATTTTTTACTCTACCAATAAATTATAAATGCTTGTATTTTACTCAAGCATTTGAATCTGCAAGCAACAGAACCTAAACATTCACTCATAATTATAACGGTTAGTGGAAAAGCCCATGAAATAAAAAGTGTTTAAAGTCTCACCAGATTTATTACTGCATTACTGTAATAAGCTCTGACCACAACATAAATACAGCCTGAGAGAAAACAAGTCATATGATCAGGCACAATCTCTGTGTTGTTTGGGACTCTGAAATCGACCACATGGTCAGAAGTGAGGGGTGGGGTTATGGTGACTAATCACAGGGCTGTGCTTGTAGTAATTTGCATACTGTCCCTTAACTCTTTTTCTTTCTCCCCTTTTCTCCCTAATTTGGAATGCCCAATTCCCAATGTGCTCTAAGTCCTCTGGTGGCATAGTGACTCGCCTCAATCTCAGTTGCCTCCGCGTCCACGATCGTCAATCCACGCATCTTATCACATGGCTTGTTGAGCGCATTACCACAGAGACCTAGTGCATGTGGAGGCTTCACGCTATTCTCCACGGCATCAACGCACAACTCACCATGCGCCCCACCGAGAGCGAGAACCACATTATAGCGACTACGAGGAGGTTAACCCAACATGACTCAACCCACCCTAGCAACCGGACCAACTGCTTGCTTAGGAAGCCTGACTGGAGTCACTCAGCACGCCCTGTATTCGAACTTGCGACTCCAGGTGTGGTAGTCAGCGTCTTTACTTGCTGAGCTACCCAGGCCCCCCCCTGACCTTTAACTCTGGGTCTGAAAAATGTCAAGCCAAATTATGAGGACGTTTGAAGTGCTCCTCACTCTTTGCAAGGCTCATAACCTGGCCAAATCATGTTTTGCTTGGAATCTACTGATATTAACAGGTTTGTAAAAAGGGAAAAGTTCAGATGTTTCGTATATGGTTAGGCAATATCATCTCATTCATATAAAAAAACATTGCGTCTTTGAGATGTCCTCATTGATACGGTGAAATCAATGCGTGTGTGTTGACTCCATTGGGTGAGAGAGTGTTTAGGGATGTGACTGTGACCGTCCCATGAACCCTGGCCAACGGATGCCAGTGCTTCCTTAAACTGGGACCGCCCAGTCTACGGTCAGAGATGTGGAAGGGTGCAGCAAAAAGATGCCCAAACCAGCTCTATTTTAACTCACAACTGATGATTGAACAGATAAGAGGTCAAACTGACTACGAGAGGCCAACATCGGGCAAACACGTGAACAACATCCATACAAGCAGCCGTATAGCCTAACAGTTGTTATTGAGTTTCACAGAGCAACAAAGAGCATCAGACGTTCAAAAACAGGTGTCGAGGTAAGACTCTAGATAATAGCCAGATAATCGGATTTGACATGAGGAAGCGGCTTTCCTTTGGCTGCCCGAATGTGTGTGTGTGTGTGTGTTTCTAATTCTGCTCTTCCTCAAGCTGAAATTCTGATCATTTCTGAAAACAAAAAATCTCTCCGAATTAACCAGCACAGTAGAAGTCTGGTTCATTTAAGTGAATAGGTTCGTTCGGACAGTTCGCTTCAAAGATCTGGTCCAAAACAATGATTCCATTTAATCAATACCACACCGTTCTTTAATACCAGGAGAGAGCTATCTGTTAGCAGTCCCATTAATCTCAATGCAGTGATTTAGCTTCTGCGTGACCCACTGGAAGTACGCAACCTACATATTGCCATTTTTGCTCATGGTGCGTTCATGTCAGAATGGTGTTGTAATAAATGTATTTACCAAATTTGTAATTTGTAGCGGGAAACTCTTTTGATTTTCTTTAAGCTTTCCAAGTTGGAGGCATGTCAACTAAATAATCATGGCATTAGCATATTGGTATTGGACATAATTCAGTAAGGCTGGGCTGATTTTTTTATCATATCGTTTGAAACCTATATTTATCACGATTTACATTTTTATACCATTAGTGGGGGAGGAAATGCATTTCACATGTTTGTTAGACCTCAAGAATGAATTAAATAAAACCTGTTTTTAAACAGGGTAAGCTACCTTTTAATTTAAAGCTCAAGAAAGGATTTAGTTCTACATAAGATGTGTAATCTCTTTTCGAAGACATTTCGCCAACTTTCTTATGACGCTCCACACTCCAGCTCAGTAGGTGGTGGTAATGCACCATATTCTGTATTGCCAACCACCAATAAACAGCACAAGAAGAAGAACAAAAAGACTTTCTCGCCTATGGCTACTTCCAAAACCAATGGCAGCTGTCTTGTTGCCTTGCTACCCTATCAGTCAGTGACTCCAGAAACTGGTTTTGGACTGGCTACTGAGGCAGCATAACGTCACATCGTTGCAAGGATACCATAAACTGATTATCGCCATAAGGTAACGCGTCTTTTTCATTCAGTCCAACCGAACCACAATGGTCTAATAATCTAGAACAAAATCAAAAGAGTTTTGGCGATAACCAAGTGCAGATTTCATAACTACAATACTACTTTCTCACTAGAAATGGAATAAAAAGTTGGAAAAAGTGAATAAAAACATACATTTATACACAAATTGACTATCAACCGCCTCTTCGGCTGGCTTTTTTTTTTTTTCTTCAGCTCAACCATTGTGGATCCACGCACACAGGATTGTGGGATTTTTTCCATTGCTAGTGATGGAGCAAATATAGATGTTCAATGCTATAGATGTTTACACCGATATAGTTTACCGGTACTTCTACATTCCACACCCAAAAAACGTAAAGAGTGAATCGAGAAAGACGCTTCTTGTCCCCAGAATATGTAGTTACTGAATCTACCAACAGCAGCTAACTGCCAAATATACCCAGAAAAACCCAGCAACAGTACATTATTTTTTACTTTTGACCTCAAAACGACTGAACACACGCATATGCACACACTCCGAGCAAGGTCCACTGCCTAACACATGCAAACTTTGCTGTTATTACACGTTTATCTGCTCTCTAGATCTTATTCCCTCTGCATGCATGTGTTTTTGATATTTGCATGCTTGTTGTATGTTAACAGGAGTGTGTTTGTCTATTAAAAAGCATAATGTCAGTGACAGCATGTGATACAGGCACGACTCAGGCAATGTGAGTTTCACTAGGAACATACTGTGCTTCTGCTACACAAAACGAGAGAGGGGAGTGGGGGGGCGGAGAGGGGGCGTGTCCTTCGGGAGGAGGCTAAGTAGGTGGAGCCTAAGAATGAAAGATAGAGAGGAATGAGACCAGCACAGCACAGGGAGCTGCATGTGTGTATCACATGGCCCTGCACGCTGCTCGGAGAACGCGCTGACTGCACGTGAGCCGAAATGTGCAGCAGAAAGCCTGAATCGCCCATCTAGTCGGAGCACACACACACACCCAGCGCACATGCAGAAATGTAAACAAGCACAAAGAAGTGCACGCATGCTGTTGTACCCTCTGATGTTGGGGGGTGGGGGGTATAACCTGTACAAGTTCTTGTGGCACACTCAAATAATCACTCGTTTTTAAAGCGCTGATGAACTTTTTCTGCAAACTAAAGGCCCAAGGTGTGTGTGTGTGTGTGTGTGTGTGTGTTTGGGAAAGAGGTTTGTCTAATCTCATACGGCAGGTTTATTGGTTGGTATTTGACGCTCTGTGAAAGCATGTGAAATATCTGTGTGTGAACATAGCCCTGCAGCAAATCTTGTACCTGAGTGTCATCTTGACACGGAGGAATGCATAATCAATGTGACAGGTGAATCTGATGAACCCTCAGGTGCATTGCAGCAGGAGCTGTCAGTCCTGTTTTGGCAGATGAATTGGAGTTTGTAGTTTAAATAACAAAGAACGCACCAGGCGTTTGCAGACAAACTTCGCATAAAAGTCACCACTGTCACACAATATTATAGCAAAACTCAAGTTTACTTGATCGCAATTTTTAAACATCTGAGACGTCAATAGAATCAATATAAGAAATATATTTACGTCTTTTTTGATGTGCCGGTATAACATTTTCTGAAGCAGTTATCGTGGTTTTTCATGCACGAATTCTTATATTTAATGCACATCTGCAGTGTCAAATGAACACTGCTCCTGGATTTGAGAGCCTGTAGAGCCTATTTCTCTACAGCCTGCAGCAAAATCAGGTTTGTAAATGATATGAACAGCAGTAGAGATAAGGCACAGCTACGAGAACAGCACATTCCACAAACACCTGACAACATGGACTTCAACCAAACACATAGACACCATGGCGCAAAGTCCACAGTCAGAGAAACTCTCACTTAAAGCTGAAGTGTGTCATTTTTTTACGATGTTAAAATACTTTCTTGTATCCCAGCTTAATATTTAGAGACAAGTCACTGGTAGGTTGATTTCCCCGTAAGGGGTAACACTGTGATGCTTTCAAAACATTACTGTTTGTTTGAGCACCCTGACCAGCCCAACACAACAACGGGTGTGTTTACATCCCTAAACCGAGACCAAAAATTCCAGCTACATCCACTAAATTTGGCACAGACTTTCAGACTGTTCTGGAATAGTTTGCTTAATCTTATCTAACTGATCGGACGTATGGTTTTTGCACAGCGGACAATCAAAAACAAGAAAAAAGCCCATAGATTTACATAAACGGAATGTTTAGACGGGCAAACAGAATGCTCGTTCATTCAAACTCCTGTCAAGAATTCAAATGTAAACAAACCCACACAAGGCCTTTGATCTGCTTTAACCTCGTCCGCGTCCACAAGTGTGGACGTTGTATTTTGGCTTCGCTATATGCAATGCATAATTTAAATGAATTAAAATTGACTGAATACTGTTTGTAAGACTCTACACTGTCATTTAAGGGTTAAACTTCTGGCGCACCGCATCATGTGACACAACAGCATGATGTCGATTTCCTTAAAGCTCTCCTAGGGGTGCAGTGCCAACAAAAGTGCCTCTGGTAAGAAACCTCTTTATGTTTTTTGACTGAAACCTGTTTGGTTGTAAAGAGTAGTATCTGTAGTTTCGTTTGATATGCCGCTTTAAAAAAATCCATTCATTTTTCACGCGTCAGCGTGCTGATTAAGATGACGTCCACATATGTGGAAATTAGGACCGCATTCCCTCAAAAGCTGAAAAAAACATGTTAGTTATTTTGAATAATTTTCAACATTAACACATCTGTCAATAGTCAATTCGCTTCATTTTAATATACATTTTGTTATGGTTATTTTGTTATCACTGTACAATACAGTTCTATTCATTAACATTAGTAAATGCATTCCTATATATTTACTGTGTATTTTCACATTGAGAATAAATGTATTCATGCAAAAGATGATAAATGTGCTTTCAGAGGCTTTATATGGAGTTAGGATGAAAATAAGGTGCATTTCTAACTGTTCTGAGACCAGTGCAAACAGACAGAACACTGGAGGTTAAGTCATTCACTAAATAGGGAGCAAGGGTGCATCCTATAGCTTTCTATGCAGCTAAGTGCATTCACTCCTAAAATCTGACAAAGTGTTCAGTGTCAGGCTGCAGATGATGTTTGGACCACTCAACATGTTTGACAGACATGGGACAATGATAATCAGTACATTTTAACATGGCAGGCTGTGAATTAATGATGCTGGCCATTACTTTGAATAACAATTAATAATTCAGCTTTATAGAAAATCATCTGTAATGTCTGTAACATCTCAAAAACATGAATAATCAACACTCCTGCAAACATAATAAACTATCTGATTTAAAAAATCTGACTTTCTACAGCTTGGTATTACTTAAAATTTCACAACTTAGTCCCGCTGTCCACATATGTGGACATACATTTTTAGGGGAAACTATTTGCTCTAGAATTTATTTATTTATTTTTTGCTTGTTTATTAGGTGCTACTAATTACAAATCAAAAAGGGAAATGGAAAATGCACACAGCAGTCACACGGGGATCTCAGGAGGTTAAGTTGCTCTCTCTCTCTATCTATCGATCTGACAGTTTATCTGACTATCTATGTGACAGTCTGACTATCTAGCTAACTAGCGAGCTGGCTGTTTGTCTTATTGTTATGTCTGTATAACAATCAAACTTCAAACGTTTAAAACTATTTTAAACTCATCAAAACAACATCAAAGTTCGTCTTGACAAACTTGACCTATCTAGTTATTCTTGCAATTCCATTTGGTGGCGCTAATGGCGCAGAAATTGCACACTTCAGCTTTAAACTATCTGCCACTCAAAACTCCAAGACGTTTGCCGTGAGCTTGAGTTTTGTGTAATTATGTTGTAGAATCTTGAAAGAATGACAGAGGCCAGATATGTTCAGAGGGATGGAAAACAGAAGTCTCCACTCTTTCCGCAGGAGCATTGGCCTTTTTAGAGACATTCATAGAGCGATAAACTCAGCGCGTGCAAATGAAAACCACAGCTCAGGTGCTTCTCCACCTGAAGGCAACACTTCATAAGTAAAGGGTAATGAAATTCGGGAGAAGAGGCGATGCCAGGGGTGTAAGACCAGGTCATTTAAATAGCTCAGTCTTGTTTGTGTATGTGTTTAGGACCAATGATGCGTTTTGGTCAGTACCTGGTCTGTTTGGACTCTGAAGGCAGTTCCTGGCGACTATCCCGGAGTGAACCGATGTGGTTGCCCGGTTACTGAGATCGACCACAGAGGGTGCTGCCGGGGCCGAGGGGGTCTGTTGGGAAGGTTGGTTCTGCTCGCTCTGAGCGTTGGCAGGAATTCCGTTCTCCGACAGAAACTCCTCTAAATCCATGTACTCCAGTTGGAAGTTATCGCCATCGTACGACAGGGTCTTATCCCACAGCGTCGGCCCCAAGAAGGCGGACTGGGGGGTGTTGATGCCGTTTCCATCCTCTTCCAATTTCTTCTCCTTTTCTTTCCCAAAACCTGGAAGAACAAGGTAGAGATGTCAAAAAGGGAATATTTCACTGTCTTTGTTTACGGTCCTACATGTCGTTCCAAACCTGTTTCACTACATTTCTCCCAAAGAACACAAACGGATGCATTACAAACAATTGAAAGTGGATGGTGACTACGGAGGTCAAGCTCCAAAAAAGCAGCATTAAAGTCTGATAAAAAATAGTTTGTACCATTTGGGCGAAAGTTAAATTGTGGGTTGTTTGTAACGACATAAGGGTGAGTAAATGAAACCAAAGCAACATATTTAGTGTGCACACTGCAAAACACAGCTTAAAAGCTTGCATCTTGCCAATGCATATCCAGCTTAACATACTGTATAATCACCCAGTTAGTGATTACAAATAAGTGATCTGGACTGATTTATAGCCAAAAGAAAGGAGTAAATGATGCCAAAATTTTCACTGTAGGGTGATCTGTTCCTTTAAACAAGATCAAATCAACATATTTAGCAGGCACACTGCAAAACTCAGCACAAAACCTTACATATTGCCAATGCGTATCCTACATAGATGCATCTAAAAATAAAACCACACTGCTTTAGGTTACTGTATTAGGTGATTTGGACAGGTTTGGAGCAATAAAACATTCAGACAGCCGCTAAGTGGCGCCCTCTATAGGGAACTATGAGTAAACACCTTCACCATTGCGTGCGAACTTCACCTATCTATCCAAATAAAGTCAGCATTGGTGGAAAAGTCTGTTTGCTTTGTTCTTTGTGACCAAATGCATGAATGTAAACCATAATAAGCATATTTAAAACAATAAACATAATGCATTTTGGCAAGATTCGTTGTGGAATGGATTTGGGATTGTGCATAAAGTTGACTGAAATGCAATCAACATGCTATTGAAACATACACTTACCAGCCCTAAATAACATTGGGCATTTAAAGTGAAATTAAAATCCCGCATGCATGCACAAGAAGATACAGGTAAAGGTGAGAAAAGCAGAGTGACAGACGGTGACATGTCGCGCTTTTACGCGCTGATTATAATGAAAGCAAAGCGCGCGCGCGTTGCGTCTGTCACTCTAAAGCTGATGCAAAAGACCATTTAAACTCCCCCCAACTGCAGAATCTCCCCTTTATGTACCTTCATCGTGGTGAAAGGGCAGTTTCATGGGGTTTTCCAGCAGGGATTTTAGGACGCCGTGGGTAGGAGGTAGGAATGTTGAGTTTATAAGAAGAGGTCGAGACATCTTTTCCATCGCGTAAAAGAAAAGAAAAAAAAATCAATTATCCTGGAGAACTGAAATGAAAACCGCCGATTTATAAAAATGTCAAAATCTTTCAATGCACCGCGGGAATAGTGTCCTCAGCCCGTGCGCAGGCACCAATAAGCGGCGGATAGTCTCGCGCGTCCGTCAGTTTGGCTGGCTGGAGCGCAAAAGCGCAACTGATTCGCAATTCCATGTGCGAAGCCTGACGCCCGTGACGTCAATGGAGAGGACAAGCTGTTGAACACGGGCACTGGCCAATGAGAGCGGACGGGGGGCGTGGCCTTCCGTCAAGACTTGCTACATTGTTGCACGTCATTGCTTCTATTCTTTTTGCTAAAACTTCGCGTTTTAATTCCTTTATTGTTTACATCCTTGAAATGGTCTGAGGATTGTTACATTGTGACCATTGCAAGAGATTCGTGTTGTTTATGTTTGTATTTCATGTCCACTGAAAAATTGTATTATTAAAATTATTTTTTTAAAGAATGCACTTTTTGTGCTAGGCAGAAAAATGCAATATTCAATAATTATTATATTCTACTTGTTTTTTAAATTTTGTTTTATTCTATTTTATTTACTTATATATGTCAATGTAATTATATTCTGAATTACATATTTTGATTAATTTCATTTTTTTTTACATTAAAATGCATCAATTAAAATTCTGTAATAGTGTCATGTTGTTTATGTTTGTTACTTTTTACGTCGGTTGGATTATTAAAATTATTTTTTCAATGGATGTACTGTATGCATCAAAATAGTGAGATTTTGCGCTAGCCATATTCTATTCTATTCTTTTCTATTCTGTTCTATTCTATTTGTTTGTGCTGTAGGCTTAGTTTCTAACTTGTAAATTGATTCAGATAAAGCATCTGCTAAATATGTAAATTCTGCTTTATTATATACGCTTCTGTTGTATTTTATTTTAACATTAAAATGCATCAATTAGGGGGCCTGGGTAGCTCAGCGAGTATTGACGCTGTCTACCACCCCTGGAGTCGCAAGTTCGAATCCAGAGCGTGCTGAGTGACACCAGCCAGGTCTCCTAAGCAACCAAATTGGCCCGGTTGCTAGGGAGGGTAGAGTCACATGGGGTAACCTCCTCGTGGTCCCAATTAGTGGTTCTCGCTCTCAATGTGGCGCGTGGCAAGTTGTGCGTGGATCATGGAGAGTAGCATGAGCCTCCACATGCTGTGAGTCTCCGTGGTGTCATGCACAACGAGCCACGTGATAAGATGCGCGGATTGACGGTCTCAGAAGCGGAGGCAACTGAGACCAGATTGAGACGAGTAACTGTGCCACCACGAGAACCTACTAAGTAGTGGGAATTGGGCACTCCAAATTGGGGAGAAAAAAAAATGCATCAATTAATTAAAATGCTGCAATAGATTCATTTAATGTTTGTAGTTTATGTCCATTGATAAACGATAATATTAAAATATATTTTCACAGGATGTATGCAACAATATTTTGTGCTAGACAGAACAATGTAATATTCTATAACTATTATATTCTACTTGGCTTTCTATCTTTCTATGCTTGTGTTGTATTGTTTCCAACGTGAATAATTCTGGATAAAAACATCAGTTTAA
>NC_059356.1:47352602-47407602 GCF_019703515.2 Myxocyprinus asiaticus | reverse complement strand
TAAATTTATTGTGGGAGTTATAGGAATGCATTCAAGCTGGGCTCTTTGTAGTATTTGCTGGAGATACTGTGGGGTATCGGTCAATACGTACTGCACTGAAGGTAATAATTGCAAAACTAGAAGAGGAAAGTATGTCAAGAGAAATTTGACTGTCTGGACATGGATGGAGGGATGATGGATGGATTTGTGATGGATGGATGGATGGATGGATGGATGGAAGGATTTGTGATGGATGGATGGATGGATTTGTGATGGATGGATGGATGGATTTGTGATGGGTGGATGGATGGATTTGTGATGGATGAATGGATTTGTGATGGATGGGTGGATGGATGGATTTGCGATGGGTGGAT
This sequence comes from Myxocyprinus asiaticus, assembly GCF_019703515.2. Lineage (NCBI taxonomy): Eukaryota > Metazoa > Chordata > Actinopteri > Cypriniformes > Catostomidae > Myxocyprinus > Myxocyprinus asiaticus. Next base: position 47,407,249 of record NC_059356.1, on the reverse strand, counting down.
GGATGGATTTGTGATGGGTGGATGGATGGATTTGTGATGGATGAATGGATTTGTGATGAATGGGTGGATGGATTTGTGGTGGATGGATGGATTTATGATGGATGGATGGATGGATTTGTGATGGATGGATGGATGGATTTGTGATGGTTGGATGGATGGATGGATGGAAGGATGGATGGATTTGTGATGGGTGGATGGATGGATTTGTAATGGTTGGATGGATGGATGGATGGAAGGATGGATGGATTTGTGATGGGTGGATGGATGGATTTGTAATGGTTGGATGGATGGATGGGTGGATGGATGGATTTGTGATGGTTGAATGGATGGATGGATGGATTTGTGATGGATGGATTTGTGATGGTTGGATGGATGGATGGATGGATTTGTGATGGATGGATTTGTGATGGTTGGATGGATGGATGGATTTGTGATGGATGGATGGATTTGTGATGGATGGATTTGTGATGGATGGATGGATTTTTGATGGATGGATGGATGGATGGATTTTTGATGGATGGATGATGGATGGATGGATGGACGGACGGAAGAATGGATGGATTTGTGATGGATGGAAGTATGGATGGACGGTTGGTGGGTGGATGGACATAAAAAAGCATTCATGCTCAATTGAGAAAGAGAAACTGAGAAGAAAATGGTGTTTTAAAGGCACTTTAAACTGTCAGATACTGTTTCTTTCCCGATTACCTGTGAAGCTCTTTCTCGGATATAATTTATTTCCCTTTAAATCTCAAATTACTTGCTAATCTTGTGTGGATAGTTCAGCCTTGAGTGACCGCAGCTTTGTACGCATTATATGACATTTATATACACTGGCAGCCAAAAGTTTGGAATAATGTACAGATTTTGGTATTTCGGAAGGAAATTGGTACTTTAATTCACCAAAGTGGCATTCAACTGATCACAAAGTATAGTCAGGACATTACTGATGTAAAAAACAGCACCATCACTATTTGAAAAAAGTCATTTTTGATCAAATCTAGACAGCAGCCATCATTCCAACACCTTATCCTTGAGTAATCATGATAAATTGATCATTTGGTACTAGAAAATCACTTGCCATTATATCAAACACTGCTGAAAGCTATTTGGTTCATTAAATGAAGCTTAACATTGTCTTTGTGTTTGTTTTTGAGTTGCCACAGTATGCAACAGACTGGCATGTCTTAAGGACAATATTAGGTCAAAAATGGCAAAAAAGAAACAGCTTTCTCTAGAAACTCATCAGTCAATCATTGTTTTGAGGAATGAAGGCTATACAATGCTTGAAATTGCCAAAAACTGAAGATTTCATACAAAGGTGTACACTACAGTCTTCAAAGACAAAGGACAACTGTCTCTAACAAGGACAGAAAGAGATGTGGAAGACCAGATGTACAACTAAACAAGAGGATAAGTACATCAGAGTCTCTAGTTTGAGAAATAGACGCCTCACATGTCCTCAGCTGACAGCTTCATTGAATTCTACCCGCTCAACACCAGTTTCATGTACAACAGTAAAGAGAAGACTCAGGGGTGCAGGTCTTATGGGAAGAATTGGAAAAAAAAGCCACACATATATATAATATATATATATAGCAATGTAACAATATGACCCTTTGACTTATATTTGAAGAAATGAGTGTGTGCACAATAATGCTTACTTCATAATGAATTACATGATAAATGTTTAATTATACAGAAGAACAAAACTCTTATGTCATTGGCGTTCAGGTTAATTGTGTGGTTCTGGACAGATCAGCAGGTTAATCCGGATGCTTTTGGAATCACCTCCTCTCTGAAGGAAATTTTTAGACTTTTGCTAAGCTGATTATTTCCTTCAGCGAAATCCCTCCAAGTGCATTCCCTTCAGCAAATAGACTTCATTTTCTGAATTTCTGTTCAGAAACGCCCCTTGGGCTGACAGATAATCACTCCCACAGGATAAATGAATGCTCTGGGTATTTACTGCCTTCAAATGCAACTAGTAAGTTTTAGTATTAGGCATCATTATTAAGATATGCCATGCATTTAAGTCAAAAACAAAATACAGAAGTGTTTTTTTCCCCAAGATCCCTAAACCAAGATCAAAATGATCAGCTGTAACTCCTCCAAGTGCTTTCAAACTACATCCACCAAACTTGGCACGGACCTTCAGACTGTTCAGACTTGGGTTGCAATGACTTTTCTAACTGATCATACAGTGAAAAAAAGTGATTTTGTGGTGAAATAAATATAGCTGAAAAGATTAAGTAGGCTTCAACATTGAATAGGTTAAAGTGTGAACTTGAAAATATTAAGTATATTCTACATACAGTATGTACTCATTTCAGACATGTAAAAATGAATGCTCTAGATTAGTAAATATTATTTATGAGTGCTTGTTATCTGTACAATGTGTCATCATGTATCAGTCCGTAAGCAGAAAACCTTGTCATATACAGTATATCCACACAATTTTATTAAATAAAATAAGTACATTTTACTTAACTTTTTGAAGCTGGTGTTCCCAACATGCACTGGGCTTGAATAATGAATAAGCTTGCATGGTTTCACTGTTTGCAAGTTTATTTACACCGTTTTTGTTTATTTAGTTAACTTCGTGTCTTCTGAAGTCTTAAGTTCATTTTCTACTCAAGAATAACCTGTTCACAGTTAGTAAGAGATGATAAAGGAACTCTAAGCGAAACTTATTTTGCCTATTGATGTTACTTATGTTACATTAAATTTGTCCTGTTATGTATTCTTACAGATCTGAATGTGGACTGAAAGAAACCGCTGTGCTCTAATGTCTCAGTCTATGTGTCTTTTCTGAGCCTCTGAGCCTCTACTATAAACAGACGAATGCCTCATGGACAGTGTGTGTTTGTGTGTGTCATGTGACCAGGGATTTCTGGAGGTGGATATTTCTGCCCGCTGCATTATCAGCGTGAAGGTCGTATTCGCATATCTTGACCAACCTTTACCAAAACCTCTCCTTTAGAACATTGATTTATGATAAGAAAAATATCAACAACAACTTCAAGCTTCATTCTAAAATATAAAATCGGCGAGCTTTCCTTCATAAATATGAAGCATGCAGTTCCACAAGATTTATTTCAAGTATGTATTCAAGAAATGTACATGCTGAAATACAGTATGAAGATGACATTGTTGTAAGTAAATAATTTTTATTTCTATAGCACCTTTCTAGAACAGACGTCACAAAGTGCTTAACATCCACAATATATATATATATATATATAAGACAAAACAAACAAATTAGACAAAAGCAATTTTAAACAAGTGGGTTTTTAGCTGCTTTTTAAAAATGACCACAGAGTCCACAGATCTTAAATCCTAAGAGAGAGCATTCCACAATTTGGGAGCAACAACCTCAAAGGCACAGTCACCTTTAGTCTTTAGTCTAGAGCGAGGAACAGCTAACAAGACCTGTTCCGAAGATCTCAGTTTCCTGCTGAAGTTATAAGTTTGCAACAACTCTTTTATATAAGCAGGAGCTTGACCATGCAATGCTCTAAACACCATCACAAGAGTTTTACTGGGAGCCAATGTAAAGAAATTAAAATTGGTGTTACATGTGATCTCTTTGATGACTTAGTTAAAAGTTTATCAGCAGCATTTTGAACCACTTGTAATCGTTTCAAAGGATGCATTATTAAGACAAGTAAAAAGAGAATTGCAATAGTCAAGGTGAGAGGATTTAAAGGAATCCTCTCTTGAGTATTTAAAGGAATAGTTCACCCAAAAAAGAAAATTCGGACGGATGGATGGATAGACAGATATTTAGATAGATAGATAGATCGATAGATAGATAGACAGACAGACGGATGGATAGACAGACAGACAGACCAACAGATATTTAGATAGACAGATAGATAGATAGATAGATAGACAGACAGACAGACAGACAGAAAGATGGACAGATAGATAGACAGACAGACAGACAGAAAGAAAGATGGACAGATAGATAGACAGACAGACAGACAGAAAGAAAGATGGACAGATAGATAGACAGACAGACAGATGGATAGACAGACAGACAGATATTTAGATAGATAGATAGATCGATAGATAGATAGACAGACAGATGGACGGATAGACAGACAGACAGAAAGAAAGATGGACAGATAGATAGACAGACAGACAGATAGATAGATAGATAGATAGATAGATAGACAGACAGTCAGACAGAAAGATGGACAGATAGATAGACAGACAGACAGACGGATAGACAGACAGACAGATATTTAGATAGATGGACGGACGGATGGATGGACAGACAGATAGACAGACATTTAGACAGATATTTAGATAGACAGACAGACAGACAGATATTTAGATAGATAGATAAGCAGATGGACGGACGGACAGACAGACAGAAAGATGGACAGATAGATAGACAGACAGACAGACGGATAGACAGACAGACAGATATTTAGATAGACAGATGTACGGACGGATGGACGGACAGACAGATAGATAGATAGATAGATAGATAGATAGATAGATAGATAGACAGACAGACAGATATTTAGATAGATAGATAGACAGACGGACAGACGGACGGATGGACAGACAGATATTTAGATAGATAGCTAGACAGACAGACAGATGGATGGACGGACAGATGGATAGACAGACAGACAAACAGATAGATAGATAGACAGACAGACAGACAGACAGCCGGATAGACAGACAGACAGATATTTAGATAGATAGCTAGACTGACGGACGGACTGACGGACGGACAGACAGACAAATAGATAGATAGATAGATAGATAGATAGATAGATAGATAGATAGATAGATAGATAGATAGATAGACAGACAGACGGACGGATAGACAGACAGATATTTAGATAGACAGATAGATAGATAGACAGACAGACAGATATTTAGATAGATAGATGGACGGATGGACAGACGGATAGGCAGATAGACAGATATTTAGATAGATAGACGGACGGACGGACGGACGGACAGACAGACAGACAGATAGATAGACAGACAGACAGATATTTAGATAGATAGCTAGACAGATGGACGGACGGACAGACGGATGGATGGACAGACGGATAGACAGACAGACAAACAGATAGATAGATAGACAGACAGACAGATATTGAGATAGATAGCTAGATGGACGGACGGACAGATGGATAGACAGACAGACAAACAGATAGATAGATAGACAGATAGACAGAAAGACAGACAGACAGATATTTAGATAGACAGACGGATGGACGGACAGACGGATGGACAGACAGACGGATGGACGGACAGACGGATGGACGGACAGACGGATGGACGGACAGACAGACAGATAGACAGACACGACAGACAGAAAAAAGAAAAAGAATAACTCCCCCTCTAATGCCATCTCAAACTCATATAACTGTCTTTCTTCTGCATAAGACAAACAAAAACTATTTTTTTTTTTAAAGGATATACTGTATGATGCGTGTTGAAGTCAGTGGGGTCCAAAACTTTCAAGCTCCATAAAGGCAGCACAAAAGAAATTCATACGACTCGATCTGTGTAATTCATAGCGATACGACTGGTTTTGGGTGAGAAATACAACAAAATTAAACCCCTTATTTACTGTAAATATTGACATCCACAGTCTCCTTGATGCGTTCATGAGAGAAACTCGTTCACACGTCGTATTTGACGCATTTGCAAAGCACAGTCTTGCCAGGTTTGCGGTTTTCACGCCCAGTTGGACAATTTTGAAGTTAAAATTATTTATTTGAGGAGCTAATTTTTTTTTTTTGGGATACTTTTTAAATGTACAGCTGTCGCCAAAAGGTTGATTGTAAACACTAGAAAATGAAAATGCAATAAAACTGGGACTGAGTACCTGGCAACTGCATGCAGCATCAAAGAATCTCTGTCGTGAAGCCTACGCAGTTCCAATCAATTCAACCGATCATATCACTTCAGAAGACATGGATTAAACCACGCGAGTCGTATGAATTACTTTTAGCTTGAATGTTTTGTACCCTATTGACAAAAACACCTAATACATTCTTCAAAAAGTAAGTCATACGGGTTTGGGATGGCATGAGGGTGAGTAAATGATGAAAGAACTATCATTTTCAGATGAACAATCCCTTTAAGAAAAAAGTCAACAACAATTTCAAACTTGCAATATTTATTTCAAGTATCCATTTACGCTGAAACATGAAGACCCCATTGTTGTGTATTTTACAGTGTTTGTGTTGAGTTGACTGTGTACTGGGAAAGTTATGTGTTTGTGAGTATAATGTCGAGTATTTGTGTGTTTGTCTTATGTTAATTCTTTCTTTTTAAAGTTGTACTTCTCTTGTTGTCTCCTCATGTCTACAACGGCAGGGTGGTCACTTCCTGCAACACAACTGGATCCCACAGAGAGAACGCACAACAACAAGAGATGCATTCTCTCTCTCTCTCTCTCTCTGGCACACACACTTTTAGAGTCTTTTTATAGTCTTTTTTAAAGCATTATGACCTCACAGATGACACAAACTGCTCATTGCTCCAACTCTCCCCTGTGCAATCATTTTCTCCAGTGTCTAATAGCCAGCTACAACTGGAAAGAACAGAAGACAGACAGACGGAGGTTTGGAGAGCGTGCTGTATGCATGCTGGCACGGTTCGAGCAGGAGAGGCAGCCAGCCCGAGAGCTGCTGTTACGTAATATAATCCAGCACTTGTGCGCTCGGTTAAAGTCGCTCTGCTGCACTGAAATGGACTCACGCTGTGATAAGTGATGCAAAAGACAAAGTTGATTTCTTTACCAACTTTCTCACTAATGGATCCATGCCTGACGCCACAGGAATGAAAAATCACAAATGAGAGCTCTTCAGTATCTCAAATGTGTCTCATAGAAGGCAATGAGATTAAATGGAGACTTAATTCTCCTACTTAAGTTTCACCTGAAAAAACAAAACAAAAACAAGACCCCAGCAATCTCACATATGTCTCCTCTAGAGTTTCCCAAGAGATCTCAACAATGTCTCAAACTGTACTCAGATTTTCCCCGATACCAAAAGTCAGAGATCTCAAGATGAAGTCAAACATTTCTTATCAAATTCTACCATGAGTAAATAATCTGAGCCTTCCCATCAACATTTATTTTATAGTTCTGTACTCTTACTGTAAGAAGCTTGAGGCAAGATTGAGAAAGTGGATTATTTTAGGAATTATTTGGGCTGTTCAGAAGTGAGAACTGAAATCAGAGAATGGAGAACTTGCGGATAATCCTGATTACGGAGAACATCTGACTAACACACATACAGTACAAACACACACACACACACACACACACACACCTGTATGCAGAACACATGTAAAACCTGATCCTTTAACCTGATCATTTATGTAATGTTTTCCTTCATTAACAAGTGCACCGCTTTGGACAGTTTTGTACCAGTATTTACTCTTTGTGGTGAGGTTGGTGTATATTTTTACTTTACAGTCATGTGACTGACCTCTCACCATGGTAAGAAAAGAGTCACTAATTGGATTGAAGCGATGAGTTTAGAAGTCATTCACTCTTTACTTGTCCACGCATCACCAAACTTAGAACTGTGAGACTGAATTAGCATGTTGCTAATGATGGATTTGATAGAGATTTTGAAGCAAGCACATGCACGCACGCACATACACACGCACGCACACATATGTACACAGGGAGTTCTCCTTTGGCATTCATTTGATTTCATCTCTTGCTGTCTTTAGCCAAAAGCAAGATCTTTATTAGTTTTACATTTGTCTCTCATTTGATGGTGGGGAAACAGTCTAATTAATTTTTAACCACACCTTCCAATGGCTTGAGGTAATTTAACATCCATAAAAAGCCTACCAGCCATAAAACCTTATTTTGCCTCAAAATAACATATATATATATATATATATATATATATATATATATATATACAGGAGTTAAGTTCCTTTGCACTGAACATTTTAAAGAGAGAATGAATGTTAAATCATAACAGTTCACGTTAAGAATCCTCCAGTTACTGTAACCGTTTAAATTCAGGACAGTTCAGCCCTGATTTTAAGGGAGTAAGGGGTTAACCAGTCGATTCACTCAAGCCTCTGGAGGAATCAGATACCGCACTGTGGTTAACGGGTCAAATGTTTTCAGAGCTCAAGGGTTACGAGTTTAAATCTTGTGGCAAACAGCTGAAAGATTTACAGTGTTCTGTCGTGTGCTGCCGGTGATATATTTCCTCCATACTGTTCTGTTGTAAAAAAAATAAAATACAATTTGAATTAGATTGGTAATGTTTGTCAAGACAAACTTTGATGTTGACTTGACAAAGACTTGTCTGAAAGTTTAAAATAGTTTTAAAAGTTTTAAGTTTGATAGTTTTATAGGAATTACAGTAAGACAAACAAACAAGTAGCTAGCTACTCAATGTTGATCAGACAAACCGTCAGATAGATAGACAGAGAGACAAATCCTCAGACAGATGGATAGACAGACAAACCGTCGGACATACCGATGGACAGATGGATAGACAGACAGACAGACAGATAGACAGACAGACAGACAAACCGTCGGACAGACCGATGGACAGATGGATAGACAGACAGACAGACAGATAGATAGACAGACAGACAAACTGTCGGACAGACCGATGGACAGATGGATAGACAGACAGACAGACAGATAGATAGACAGAGAGACAAATCCTCAGACAGACTGATGGACAGATGGACAGACAGACAGACAGACAGACAGACAGGCAGACAGACAGACAGACAGATAGACAGACAGACAGACAGACAAACCGTCGGACAGACTGATGGACAGATGGATAGACAGACAGATAGACAGATAGATAGACAGACAGACAAACCGTCGGACAGACCGATGGACAGATGGATAGACAGACAGACAGACAGACAAACCGTCAGACAGACTGATGGACAGAAGGATAGACAGACAGACTGACAAACCGTCAGACAGACTGATGGACAGAGAGATAGACAGACAGACAGATAGACAGACAGACAAACCGTCAGATAGATAGACAGAGAGACAAATCCTCAGACAGACTGATGGACAGATGGATAGACAGACAGACGGACATGGACAGACAGACAGACAGATAGACAGACAGACAAACCGTCGGACATACCGATGGACAGATGGATAGACAGACAGACAGACAGATAGATAGACAGACAGACAAACCGTCGGACAGACCAATGGACAGATGGATAGACAGACAGACAGACAGATAGATAGACAGACAGACAGACAAACCGTCGGACAGACCGATGGACAGATGGATAGACAGACAGACAGACAGATAGATAGACAGAGAGACAAATCCTCAGACAGACTGATGACAGATGGATAGACAGACAGACAGACATGGACAGACAGACAGACAGACAGATAGACAGACAGACAAACCGTTGGACAGACCGATGGACAGATGGATAGACAGACAGACAGACAGATAGATAGACTGACAGACAAACCGTCGGACAGACTGATGGACAGATGGATAGACAGACAGACAGACAAACCATCAGACAGACTGATGGACAGACAGACAGACAGACAAACTGTCGGACAGACTGATGGACAGATGGATAGACAGACAGACAGACAAACCATCAGACAGACTGATGGACAGAGAGATAGACAGACAGACAGACAGACAGATAGACAGACAGACAAACCGTCGGACAGACCGATGGACAGATGGACAGACAGACAGACAGACAAACCGTCGGACAGACTGATGGACAGATGGATAGACAGACAGACAGACAGACAGACAGACATGGACAGACAGACAAACCGTCGGACAGATCGATGGACAGATGGCTAGACAGACAGACAGACATGGACAGACAGACAAACCGTCGGACAGACAGATGGTCAGACAAACAGACAGACAGACAAACCATCGGACAGACCAATGGACAGATAGATAGACAGACAGACAGACAGACAAACTGTCAGACAGACCGATGGACAGATGGATAGACAGACAGATGGATGGATGGACATGGACAGACAGACAAACAGAAAAGTTGACAGAGAGACAAACCGTTGGACAGACCAATGGACAGACAGACAGACGGATGGACAGACGTGGACAGACAGACAGACAGACAGACCGATTCTTTTACATTCTATTGCTTTTTTACCTTATTAAACATGTCAAGGGGCCCTTTCCACTTTTGGCGACAAGTTATCTGATCTGACTTTATAAAAATCACAATCTCTCTCCACGCATTTGCCGTAGCAACGCTGTCTTTGTGGAGTTTGTGCTGTAAATCATATAAAAAGTGTACTTCTGCACAATCTCTGAGAGATGGGCTTCAAAGTTTCCATTTTTAATGGTAGTAACCTAGGTAGTAACCTCGGCTGGCACACGGGATTGTAAATAAAAAACGTCATGTCCAAACCAGTGGTGTAGTAGTGTCTGAAGAGGTGGGCATACTGTGAATTTATTATATATATATATATATATATATATATATATATATATATATATATATATATATATTTATGTTTAGCAGGGAAATACATTTACATCACAAATTATGGTTACTCCAGGGATGCTTGTGCATCAGTCGCTGGAAATGTCCCCCCCTTACTGACACGGAAAATATTATTGGTTAGCAAATATTCAGTCACGGCTGAAATGAACGTTCTGATTGGTGGATCAGCTTAGTCGGACTGTCTGTCTTGCCCGTGCCATCAGTTGCGCTCCCACAGCTCCATGCACGTTTAGAGAGAATCTCTGTACACTTTAAAATATATATACATATATATATATATATACAGTATATACACAATTCACTCAACAGTGCTGCGGCATCATGCTAGTAGATTGAAAAAGTTCTGGGCGGCCATACGTATCATCAATTATTTCAGGTGGGCATACGCAAAATCCTAAGAAAGATAGGTGGGCATACAGCGTATGTCTGCATGTGCCCTAGACTACACTACTGGTCCAAACCACACCCACGATTAGTTTTAACCAATCATCAACGCTCTTTGACTAGCCGAGTTCATCTAGGTCAAGAATTTCAGAGATGTGCACGAACAGGAGAAATATCAACAAACGAACACATTGGAAGAGCAAAAATGTCACTGCATTTTGTCATAATTTTTAGGGCGAACTAAAAGAAGTCTTTTCGCCCAGTAAGCATAAATTAGCCTTAATGTAAGTCAGTACAGTCTGAAGGTCTGTGCCGTGTTTGGCAGATGCAGCTTGAAAGAGTTGGTAATTTTGGCCCTGGTTTAGGGATTTAAAAAATAAATAAAAAAATTTCTTCAGATGGTTTTCTGAAGAACCATCTGTTATTATTGATTATTGAGATAATGAACGTGGTCTGGATGTCTGTGAATGTTTCAGTGGTTCATAAAGCAGACAGGAAGTCGAGATATCTCAAGAGGGATGTGAGAGGAGAGACGACGAGGTGTGAAACACTACACGCTCCCTTCAGCCAAGAAGAATCACACACACAAGTTCTAGAGCTCACAGACGGGAGAATGGCTCTCTCGAGATGCCGAGCAGCATGTCCTGTGAATTTCATTAGCGTCTCAGTTCGAAAACAGGATTTTCCTGGCTCTTTTAAAATAAAAGACCTTGATGTACCATGTGCCATTCTGTAACTTTCAGAACTCAAAACTTCCTCTCTAGTCCATCCAAAACATTTATTGAGACTAAACTGCAAAGATGATTCATTAGCATATGACCGTCCACATTTAAATATGAACAGAATTCAAATTCATAATAACCCATTGTAAATATACTCTGTTTTAGGGAGAATATTACGAACTCAAAAGAAAGATATTAGAAGTTGACCATATAATCCCATTAACACTGCTTGTAAAGCGCTTTGAGCTCGGGAAAAGCACATGAATTAAAAAATATATTTTTATTATTAATTGTTTTTGCATTTAATTAGTACTGATATTTGCTTTTGGAACTATCGGTTATAGTCAATAATTAACGTCAGTAGTTTGCCAATAGTTTTCATAATAATGAAAGACTTTTTCAAAAAATCGAATTTAATATAATATCAGCTGATTACTCTGTTATCGTCTTTCATCGTCACATTAGAAAAACTGTATTCATAATCACAATAACAAAAACCTTAATAGTCTTGAAAATAGGCATTGTTGTCCATTAATATTCCAAATAAAATGTATTATTGACTTTTTTGTTACTGGGGTGAAATGTGACCTGGGCATGTTTTCGTGTAATCACCGCACACACACATCAGCACTGACACTCAATAGTGCACACTGCACATGTGTCACAAAAGAGAACGTGTCAGGTGTTGGTTGCCTAGGTTAAAATGTGCCCACCGCTGTGCGGATATCAATTTCTTGTTTTCTCATTGCACACACACACTCTTTGGTTTTGAATAAATATGGTCTGGAGCATCAATCTCCCAGCAGCCTCTTTAATGAAAGACTAAATCTCATTAAAGTTGCCATGGCGATGAGTGCACACTAAAAGTTTCCCTATTGAGAAGAAAAGGCTTTGGGATCGACAGCACACAGAGAAAATTCATCTTTCATAAGTGTAATATGAAGGTCTGATTAGTGTGTGATTACTGTCCTCGTCGGTGAGCGTGTTTAGTTGATAAAATGATAAAGTGAGAAGCAGACAGAGAGATATGGGGTTGTTATGTGTAACTGGGTTTGAAGCAGAGCTATATTTCACTCCCACTGTGTTTCATTAAACTGATCCGCAGTCAACAGGCCAGAAACGGTTTAATCGGCTAATGAAACGTGACTGGAGACCTGCTATACTGTGTGAGCCATGAGGTCTGGGGACCCTGTCTAAAGCCACATTTTTTATTTCTTCCAAAGAGAACCAGCTAAAAACAGAGCCTCTTAGAGGACAGGGCCAGAACTTTTTCTGACATAGTAGTGCGTTCCCTCAGAATTCAACCCTGTCATTTCCTATGAAACTTGTCAAATACTAGTCAAGTATTATTAATGTTGCATATTGAGGATGTTTATTAGTTTGTGACCTCAGTCCTACAGTAATAACTCTGTATATCAGGCTCATGCATGTTTACGCCCTGATTTCAGCCCTACATTGACCTTGTAATGAACTACTCCAGTACAATACCACCTTACACAAACACATCTGTTTGGGTCGAATACAGAAATGTGCATAAGAGACGTATGAAAGCTGGAAGAGGACAGAAATTAGGGTCTAAGGGTTTCATTCAGGTCAGTCTGTATAGATAATTCTACACACACTCTTAACTTCCACTTAAAGGTGCACTCAGTAAATCTAATCCAATACACTTTTCGTCATATTCTGCAAATATCACAGTCTGCTAGCTGTCCGTTCTGTGGGTGGGCTGAAAAAAAATCTAGTATTTGTGCACAGCCCTGTTTCTGTAAATGGGACAAAAACAAAGTGGATCGGAACGATCCACACAACACTGCTCCAGCCAATCAACAACAGAGGGTGGTTGTTGCACGTGCACAGGATGGGTATTCATAAGAAGATCGATGGCAAATCTGGCTGATGTGAACTTTCTAAACTCCAAGGAGGACAAATGGCTGAGAAACAGACCAAGAGAAAAAGGTCAGACGAATATAAACTAAAAAGAAGGATTATGATAAATCGAGGGCTAGGAACCGCGTCAACATGGCGAGGCTTTTCAGCGTGCATGAATTTGGGGGGTGGAGCTTCCAAAGGAGCACTGAAGGGAGGGGTGTGTTTGTTTTGGCATTTGAGTTCGAATATTAACAGTGTTTCTCAGGAATCACTGAGTGCACCTTTAACTCCTTGTCAATGTAATATTTCACAAGACGACACTCAAAGACCCCAAATCTGACAAGATGGCAATTTAAAAAATCAACAAAAGAGAATGGAATTGGGTTCACTAAAAAGAAAGTAGCAACGAGTATCATGAAAATACCATGTTTTTGGACATCTACTATGGTAATACCATGTATTTTGGACATACTATGGTAATACCATGTTTCTGGACATATACTATGGTAATACCATGTATTTTGGACATACTATGGTAATACCATGTTTTTGGACATACTATAGTAATACCATGTTTTTGTATATTTACTATGGTAATACCATGTGTTTTGGACATACTATGTTAATACCATGTTTTTTGGACATACTATGGTAATACCATGTTTTTGGACATATACTATGGTAATACCATGTTTTGGACATCGACTATGGTAATACCATGTATTTTGGACATACTACGGTAATACCATGTTTCTGGACATATACTATGGTAATACCATGTATTTTGGACATACTATGTTAATACCATGTTTCTGGACATATACTATGGTAATACCATGTATTTTAGACATACTATGGTAATACCATGTTTTTGGACATACTATGGTAATACCATGTTTTTTGGACATACTATGTTAATATCATGTGTTTTGGACATACTACGGTAATACCATGTTTTTGGACATACTATGGTAATACCATGTTTCTGGACATATACTATGGTAATACCATGTATTTTGGACATAATATGGTAATACCATGTTTTTGGACATTTACTATGGTAATACCATGTTTTTTGGACATACTATGTTAATACCATGTGTTTTGGACATACTATGGTAATACCATGTTTCTGTTCATATACTATGGTAATACCATGTATTTTAGACATACTCTGGTAATACCATGTTTTTGGACATACTATGGTAATACCATGTTTTTGGACATATACTATGGTAATACCATGTTTTTTGGACATACTATGTTAATACCATGTGTTTTGGACATACTATGGTAATACCATGTTTCTGGACATATACTATGGTAATTCCATGTATTTTGGACATACTATGGTAATACCATGTTTTTGGACATATACTATGGTAATACCATGTTTTTGGACATACTATGGTAATACCATATTTTTGGACATATACTATGGTAATACCATGTTTTTTGGACATACTATGTTAATACCATGTTTTTTGGACATACTATGGTAATACCATGTTTTTGGACATATACTATGGTAATACCATGTTTTTTGGACATGCTATGGTGATACCAGGTTTTTTGTGACATACTATGGTAATACCATGTTTTTGGACATATACTATGGTAATACCATATTTCTGTGGACATATACTATGGTAATACCATGTGTTTTGGACATGTATCATGGTAATACCATGTGTTTGAAGATGTACTATGGAAATACCATGTTTTTTGGACATATACTATGGTAATACCATATTTCTGTGGACATATACTATGGTAATACCATGTTTTGGACATGTATCATGGTAATACCATGTTTTTTAAGATGTACTATGGAAATACCATGTTTTGGACATCTACTATGGTAATACCATGTATTTTGGACATACTATGGTAATACCATGTTTCTGGACATATACTATGGTAATACCATGTTTCTGTTCATATACTATGGTAATACCATGTATTTTGGACATACTATGGTAATACCATGTTTTTGGACATACTATGGTAATACCATGTTTTTGGACATATACTATGGTAATACCATGTGTTTTGGACATACTATGGTAATACCATGTTTCTGGACATATACATCTCCAAAAAACATGGTATTACTGTGATACATGGCCAGAACACATGGTATTACCATAGTATATATATATACAGGGACTCGGGTCCCTCCTTCAATATAAGTCTATAGGATTTTTTCACCTAATTTATTGTCCATCAAGTAAAAAATATGTAAGTGTGATTAATTATTGAAGTAACAGCACACCTTTCCTCAACAAGCCACATGATTTTAGGTATCTTTCATGTCTGTAGCACAAATGCTGAAGGATGAACGTTTAATACTTCATATTAGGGGTTTGATCAAATAATTTACACTAACTATAAGCAATATTAATAGCAAACACCACTTATAAAGTTCTAATAGCAGCTGTATTCTCTCTCTGGCAGTGTCTTGTTCTTGCTTTTGAAGATTTCCCTGCCTGATGCTCTGAATACAAACAGTATTTAAACACAACAGGTATCCAGACATCATATGATGGTGTGCTTTGCCAAAACACCACTCCATACACACACACACACACACACACACACACACACACACCACACACACACAGAAGAGAGAAAGTCATATGAGTTCAAGATGGCATAGGGTGAGTAAATGATGAGAGAATTATCATTGTGAACTATTCCTAAGTCTGTTTTCAATCCATCAGTGTTGGCAGTTTGTAAAGACAGGACAGATGTGTGCCTCTCATTTGCAGCATTAGATCTGTTGAATGTCAGAGATATGTCCTCTGGTTTCTAGGCAACATCATCAGGACTGAACATTCATCACAAAGATGCTTAGATGAACCTGACACTTTCCAGCAAAATTCCAGCCTGTTTCACGTAGCAGTCTTTTGACTATCAGCACAAAGTCTGGTCAACACTGCACATAATTCAGGCCAAGAACTGCCTACTTAGACTTTGATGCTTTTTCATTCTTAGAAAATAACTTGTTAACACATCTGATGCAAACCAGTGATAAAGAAGTGTTTATGAGAACATATAGAAGGTATAAAGGTAAAAAAGTCAATCTGGGTTCCAGTGAGGCACTTAAAATGGAAGTGAATGGGGGCCAAACTGTAAACGTTAAAATACTCACTTTTACTCAAAATACTCAAAAGTATAGTCACAAGACGTAAGCAATATGCATTAAGTGTGATAAAATTGCTTACTAGCCTTATTAGTGTAAAGATATTTCCAATTTTACAACTTCGTTGCCATGACAATGTCATGTCAACAAACCCTAAAACCCTAAAATGGGGGCCTGGGTAGCTCAGTGGTAAATACGCTGGCTACCACCCCTGGAGTTCCCTAGTTCACTAGTTCAAATACCAGGGCGTGCTGAGTGACTCCAGCCAGGTCTCCTAAGCAACCAAATTGGCCCGGTTGCCAGGGAGGTAGAGTCACATGGGGTAACCTCCTCGTGATCGCTATAATGTGGTTCGTTCTCGTGCGGCGCGTGGTGAGTTGAGCACAGATGCCGCGGTGGATGGCGTGAAGCCTCCATATGCACTATGTCTCCGTGGCAACACGCTCAACAAGCCAAGTGATAAGATGCGCGGGTTGACGGTCTCAGACACGGAGGCAACTGGGATTCATCCTCTGCCACCCAGTTTGAGGCGAATCACTACGCGACCATGAGGACTTAAAAGCGCATTGGGAATTGTGCGTATGGCATTCCAAATTGGGTGAAAAAGGGAAAAAAATTAAAAATAAATAAATAAATAAATAAAAAATGACTTCACATTTCTGTCTTTAAACCCTCCAAAAATTGGCCCCATTCACTTCCATTATCTAATTCATATACTTGTATCTAATTAATTACAGATAAAAATGCATATATCATTTCTTTATTAGCTAAAGATTTATGCCTTCTTAATGTTCTTAAACACTACTTTTTCCACTAGTTTCCGTCAACTAAAACGTATTTGTTAGGTATGATTAAAATGTTGTTTATGAAGGATGAAAAATCATTATCAAACTCCCCATATATATTCACTTATTAAACAATAATAAATCATTTGCTACAGTGAACATAAAAGAATAACATACTATTTTGAATTTAGTCTATTAACGTATATAAATATTGTAGGAACAATCATTTATAAATGATCAATTAACTATAAACTAATGCATGAAGAAACAAGTTACAATATATTTGTTGCATCATTTATTAATCTTTGTTAATGTTAGTTAATAAAAGTACAATTGTTCATTGTTGTTCATGTTAACTAAAGTTAACAATCGGAACCTTATTGTAAAGTGTTACCAAAAATATTTCGAATCAGAATTTTCCTCTCACTACAGCATCAGAAGTATTTACTTGAGGATCGATCCGCCTACTTTTACATTTCTCCTAAGATTAACAACTAAAACAAAAGTTGCTACTTGAATTAAACATAGCTGAGGAGTGAGGAAATCTTGTGAGGTACAAAAGAGCGACCTCTGATCAATAAAGTCTTCCTCTTGGTAATAACCATTTATAGTGAGCGAGTCCTGTCTGTGATCAACACAGTTAAGGAGTGATTTCCTGGTTCCTGAGGTCGCTGATAACCTTTAATTAGACTCGACAGACGGCGCACAGATTCCAGGTAGTCCTCTTTATGAAAATGTACCATGAACCCATTAACCTCATCTCTAACTTCCTGTATGGCCTGCACACGTCATGCCACACTGCACTGAAACCTGCAGTGACCGAAATCAACACACAGTTGTGGAATTATACTGTACACCGAATACGAATGTATCTCAAGTGTGACTGCACCATAAAAGCGTGACATTTCCGCAAACTCAGTAATCAAATTAGACAGATTTGTGGCATGATATTGATTACCACACAAATTAATTTCGACTCGTCCCACTTTTTCTTTAAAAAAAGCACAAATCTGGGTTACAGTGAAGCACTTACAATGGAAAAGCTGCACTCCGCTCTTGCCGAGGATATTTCCATAACAGAGCGGTTTTATTTTTAGAGAGATTGGATTGGCCTCTTCACTGTGAGCGTGCAAGAATCACATCAGCAACAATATGCATACTGGTTGAAGTAGCGCACTTAGCGAAACACACACACACTCACTTGCCATTGACTCATTGCTGGGGGTAAAAGCCACACGCATACACACTGCAGGGATGCAGCATATGTTGGTGTACCAGTCGCAGTTGGTTGTAGTTGTATGTTCAGATGTTAATGTGGAGTGTGTGTTGTGTCGTTGTACGTCAGAGCGCAGTGTGTACTCCGTCTCAACCTGGACGTGCCATCTGTTATCGCATTCACCGCTGAGACCCAACGGTGGAGATTCTCTCATGTCACAAATGAGATCTCTGGAATATCCCAATTTTATCTACAACTGAGATTTTAAGGACATCTCAATTGTGATTTTTCTTTTCAACGGGTGTTTTTAACTTAAAGTCAGTTACACAGCATGCAAAACATTGTTGCGAAACCACATTTTACAAAGTTTTACAATGAAGGGGACATTGAATCTTGCTGAATCTTACTAAACATCAGGTGAAATAAAATCTAACAGATAGTGGATTTTACCAATATCGATAACTAAGGTGGTGGAAAAGGCTGATTACCGAGTAGTTGGCTGATAGTTTTTAAAATCGATTCAGAGAATGTAAAAAATAAATAAATCTTAGTCTTTCTTCACTATGACGGTCACAGACATAGAGGCTAGCAGAGTCCAAAATCATTAAAATCCCAAATGCAGCATGCTGAGTGAATCCAGCCAGGTCTCCTAAGCAACCAGATTGGCCCGGTTGCTAGGGAGGGTAGAGTCACATGGGTAACCTCCTCGTGGTCGCTATAATGTGGTTCTCGCTCTCGGTTAAAAATAATAATTGAACTATAGGCATAGATATGTGCTGATAACCGATAGTTCCAAAAAAGCAACTATCGGCACCGATTAATTGGTAAAACCGATATATCAGATTACCACTGCTTCAAATGCACCACGTAAGATTTCTCGCAGGCATTAAACCGGTACTTATGTGTCAGTGATGGGTTGCCATGGATAACAGGTTAGGTACATCTGACTGTGTCCACTTTGCATAAATCATATTACGCCTCTATCAGATGGTAATAGATTTATATTCTGAATAATGGAGAAAATATCTCAAGGGCGTCTGACTCAAACGCTTCAAACTCCAACTGGGTTTTTCAATGAGATGCTTTTCAATTTACTCGGTTTTTGAGCAGCCTTCAACTGATTGATACACCCACATGCCATTCATTCATTTTTTTATTTTTTTATGTTAAAGAACAACAGAGCACAACAGAGACACTTTCATTGAACCAGACAGTTCTCTGGACATTGTATAGTAGAGTTTAAATCACACAATTAAGTCCTTAGTCTAAAAGAATATGATATCCATAAAATGTCAAGGTTTTGAAAAGTTAGGGTCAGGATGGGGAATAGGTTAGGGTATAAAAAAGAAAAAAAGGAAAAAAAAACAAAAAACCCTCATCTATAGGATCTGATTAAGGCCTGTGGGTTGCATTGTCCTCAGTTACATTATCCAATACCATTCCTTTCTATTTCTATTTTCTCTTGTCCAGTGCATATTTGATTCAATGCCTGACATTTTTAAATATTGAATAGTGATTCATATAATGTGTATAAAGTGCTGTTTTGAATTTCTCTCTCCCTATCTATACAATATAAATGTTGTTTCATTCTTGCCGCTAAACTATTTTTTGATTCGCCAATATAGAGCAGACCACATTTAAGACACTAACATACAGTATACACTGTTATCACTTTTTTCAATAAAAGATTGCCTTACATGAGCTCCCTGGTCTGTATATTTATTATAAATATAACTGATCTCCCTAAAATGTAAGTTAATAATAGTAATTTTAGTTTTAAAAGCTGAAAGTACCAAAATATCATTTAAGTTCTCATTTCTTTTACAGGCCGCAATAACCCGGAAACCCTGTAAATCGATGCACTCCATCTGAGCCTGCTGGAAATGGGTCTTACCTTCATGATGGAGTCGCTTGTCCAAATTAGAGTAAGTAGAAATAAAAGGTATAATAATCTTTGCATCTAATCCTTTATAAATTTTTTCACCCTCAAATTCTTTTCACACTTCAGATTTTATATTTCTTAGGAACCTTTTAGTATATCCCGAAGTTGGGCTGTAAAAAGTATGTCAGTAGCCTCACATGTTCTTTTTTTGTGCAAATACGGTGAAACCTTATCAACTGAGATTTGATCAGACCTCGATACGTATGTCTGGGGTGAAAACTACCTTTATTAGCAATGTATGCGTGCCAGTTATTTTAAAATATACATTAGTTGCCAAGGACTTACTACCATTTCCTATAGTTGTAAAAAAAACTCAAATTCAATCTGTATTTTTTGCAAATTATATTTAATGCTGGGATGATGCGTATTCAAAATACCAATAAAGTGCAACAAATCCTCCTCTGAATATTATCACAAGCCAAAAATATTATCTAAATATCTAAAATATACAAGAGGTAATAAAGGGCACTTAATGAAAGCAGTTTCCTCTCAGCTAGCCATATATACATATATATTAGAGTAATGGATGGTGTAGGGTTAGAATTAGGGGTAAGATTAACAGTGTAACAACAGACGTAATTAATTGCAGGTACTTTAAATGTAAGTACAATGCAACAACACATATGTACATATAAGTACATTGTATCAAATGCTTAGGTACACACTGGTTAAAGACATCTAAAATAAAGAGGGTCCATTCGAACAAACCCCTAACCCCAAGTTTTAAACTTTGGAGCATAAATTGCTCTGCACCATTGGTGCAACGGACAGAAATTATTGTTCAAATCATGTGGCTTGGTGAGGGAAAGTGTGCAGTTACTTTACTATGAAATCAGGCTTTCTTTTTTTTTATCCCCTTTTTTTCCCAATTTGGAATGCCCAATTCCCACCACTTAGTAGGTCCTCGTGGTGGCGCGGTTACTCACCTCAATCCAGGTGGTGGAGGACAAGTTTCAGTTGCCTCCGCTTCAGAGACAGTCAATCCGTGCATCTTATCACGTGGCTCGTTGTGCATGACACCGTGGAGGCTCATGCTACTCTCCGCGATCCACGCACAACTTACCACGCACCCCACTGAGAGCGAGAACCACTAATCGTGACCACGAGGAGGTTACCCCATGCGACTCTACCCTCCTTAGCAACCGGGCCAATTTGGTTGCTAAGGAGACCTGACTGGAGTCACTCAGCACAATATTCACTGAGCTACCCAGGCCCCAATCTATGAAATCAGAGTTAAAATTTTCGCTTGCAAAACAAAACTGGTGAAAAAATACAAAACCCTACACTTACATTGAAGGCGGGACTTGAGTCATATTTAGAGATCTGAATATCAGAGAAACTTGACCTGGGCCAGTTAGCAACCACTCAGAGCACCCCAGTAACCACCTAGCAATGCACTAACAATAACATCTAGATGACTGAAAGTTGATATTTAAATCATTCATCATTTACGACTCTTGAGTGAAAGTGCAAACTGTGAGAAATGTAATTTTCCTCTCGGCAGAGTTTTATCAATCGGGGTCATTTAAACTTTACAGGGTGACTTCTTACCCACAAATAAAGCTGCATGCATTTGGACCAACATGACCACATGGTAAGCTACCGAATGTTCCAGTTCCACTCATCAACCCCATTCTGCCAAGTTACTGACCAGCGGCAACTCCCATGAAACATCTTTGCATCAATGTTAACTTTTTCCAGTGGCGCTATTAAAAGTGCGTTCTGTCAGTTGCCTTAAAGACCCGGGTTCTCATCCCGCATTGAAACCAGGAAGTAATTGCGTTCACATAATCAGTGAAAAACAAATCTGAAGGTTTAATTTTCCTCTAAAATGCTTAGGGTTGGGGTTATGGGGTCTGAAAAGTTGGAGACTTCAGCAAAAGTCTCAATTTGCTTCCCATTTTATCTCATTGCTAACTAGGAAAAACGTTAACACTTTACAATAAGGTTCCATTTGTTTGTCAAATATTTTGTTGTTTATTCATGATAACTAATGCATTTACTAATGTTAACAGATGGAACCTTATTGTGAAGGGTTACTGGAAAAACATTTGAGATATTAAAGAGTTCTTCCATACTGAACAATGTCTATATCACGAGGAATCTGAGGTCGGTGGTTATGCAATCACTAGGACGGGTTAGTGCAAACTGTGAGAGCTTAACATGCATGCTTGGCTTGTTTCCAAAAGCCTCATATAGTCTGTTTACAGCACAAACATACAACCGCATAGCATGCATGCAGAAACCGTCACATCAGCACAGAGAATACTGAAACTGCTGTTGAATTCAGAGTCAAAGGAAGTAAAACTCTTAGCCTGTATCTGAACTCGCTGTTCTCATTTATTCATAGACACACTGCATGGTTAAATTGTCAACTGCATTTTCTCACTTTCTTATTTGCATTGGACCAATGCACAAATTGCATAGAAATGCAACACATGTCTAAGTTCTTAAATTTTGTATAAATGGTGTTGGCTAAGGAAATCATCACTGCTGTGTACAACGGAAGAAAGAAAACATCGGGTTTGGAAAGAAAAAAGGGAAGCTTATTACATGTCATTGACATCTCAGTCATTTTTATTGCATAAATAAATATGGAATGAGTTCATTGATGTTTCCTTTCTTAAAAACAACGTGTTGAATATGAGGCTAGCTAAAACTTGATGAAAAGTTGCTCCTTTTGTACGAGATCTTACGATTTGACCATGTCGTACAAACTATTCTGAGATGTCATGAGACGGTTTAATTTTCTTCAGAAAAATAACAAATAAAAATCTAGTTTGGATTGTACAAATGCACAAATTGCATAGAAATGCTAACTTTAAAGCTGAAGTGTGCAATTTTAATGACTATAATATCTATAAGCAAGACATTTGTTGGTTTATTCCCCTCCAAAAAGTGTAAAAACTGTTACTCCAGGTCGCTATCAGCCTGACACAATGGCTGTGTCTCATTTGGAAGGCTGCGTCCTCCGGAGGTTGCATATCTCGGCCGCATACGTCATCGAGACTATCTCATTTAATAAAAGCGAGTAGGACACTTCGAATGCAGCCTTCGAATGCGACCTTCTTTCACGGGAATTCGGAGGATGCATGAGGTGTATCCTTCGTGGGCACTCACAGCCCACAATTCTTTGCTTCAACGGAAATGTCTAAAAAAAATAACGGCAGTTTGCCTGTAAATTTGATGTTCAAATGCAAGTAATGTTAATTCCCAAGTTGAAGTACCTCAGTAGACGAATGCAGAGTATATAATATGTATTATTATGTTAATATATAATTAAAATAAAGTACACCTGAAAAATCTAATTTCTTTACATCTTTATAACTCTCCTAAATTGTACCTCATACATTCCCTTCTAATGGGACTTTGTTACCGTCTCACTCGAAGCGCTCGTGCTTGTTAAAGAGTGGCGTGTTGTCATAGCAACCATGTTACGTTTCCGTTTGTCCTACGAAGGCCGTCTCGTTTAAACGAGGCTTGTTTAAAGGAGGACCCTCGGTAAACTGCAGCCTTCAAAGGATGCGTTCTACCTAGCACGCAGCCTTCAAAACAAGACACAGCCAATGGCTCAACCAATGGCGTGAGTTTGGGGCGGAGCTCTCTGTTTTCGCGACCAATGGAAGACAGGAGGAGTTTTCTGGAAAGCTGTTTGGAAACAATATTTTCGCAATTTCGTTTGGCTACACCATTGGCACAGAAATGATACAATTTAGCTTCAATTTCATAGTTGTTCTTTAGTTTTTATTTATTTACTTGTTCAATTCTGTGCACTTTTTTCCACTTCACAATAACGAATGTTCAGTTTAGGTTCCCGGAGCTCTTTTTCCTGCTCAGACTTCCTCCGACTGAGGAATGTAGCAAACAGCTAAAGAGGAAAGTACATTGGGTCATTATCATGGGGAAGAGAGACAGATGAGCGTCCGGAACAGTAGCGCACTGTGTGTGCTGAAGGGAACGATGCTTCTTGTCTCCGGAATTTACGTCTGATTTTAGCTGACAACCTTTGGTCAGAGGAGCACTGACTCCTGCTAATGAGACAACGAGACACGAGCTGGTGTGAGACGGCAAAATCAAACACACAAGCACAAATGCTATGAGAAGGCCTAGATGAGCATGCAACCCTGAGATCGCATTAAACACCTCTCTCTCTCTCTCTCTTCAATCAGCCCAGTTGCTGAATAATACAAAGCAAACACTGACCTACTTTTCCACACTGGGAACATGCAAGAGCAAAGACCTGGAATGGATCGACAGTTTGTCAGATTAGAGAGATACAGAGCTGAGAAAAACTAGGGGTGGAGACCAGACTAATCTGTGTTTATTCAGCTGGGGTTTTGAGAGACTCTGAGGTGTGAGGGGTTTTGTAGGAGACCACAGCCTTCAAACCCACATAGCAAGTTACTACTATTGAGTTAGGTTGCCATATTTAAGACATGTCATGCATGTGGACGAAACAAATGAAGAAACGGACAACCTGACAAAAGTACTTGTTTCTGCACTCAAAAAAAAAATAAAAAAAATAAAAAAAAAAATTAGAAAAAAATTTCGAAAAAATTTAAATTTCATAACAAAAATCTAGTAATTTTTTACAAAAAATCTAGTAATCTTTAACCAAATAAAATAAAACAAAAACTAAATATTTTAAGTTTTATTCATTTTATTTTTCATAAAAAATGACAATTCAATTTGATGGAATTTTTTAATACAATTTTAATGTGGAGGGAAAATCTGTGGAATTCTGTGGAAAGGATTTCTGACAGTAAAATGTATCAAAAGAAGCTGATCGTAGGCTACGACACGCTTATTGATATCTGAAATCATCATGAAATTAGCCAAAATATTTAATTAACAAACATGCAAGGAGTGGCGAATGCGTGGAACTTTTAAGAATGACATATATCGCAATTCAGCAAAAATCTGAGTGCACGGATTCCATCTGGTCCTGCAAAATAAAATACAACCCCAATTCTGAAAACGTTGGTACAGTATGGAAAAAGCTAATGTAACAAAGGTTCTTTAACTCTCTCTGAAGGAAGGAATGTAAGTGCAGTGTAGTTCTAGCGGGGAAGACTAGCAGCTGTACATCATTGCACCATTAGCTAGGTAATGCCTAGCCAATCACATGTAAGCCATTGCTTTATAAGTCTGCCCACAATCTATCACATTGCTGTTTCAGTGTGCTAACACGGCAACCTCCACCACCCCACCACCACCAGTTGAGTCCCGTCCTGCACGGGGGTAGGCTCCTCGCCCCTGCCTCCTATCTCCGGCAGGATATGACGGTTCACAGTACAACTTCTTCAGACCGCCAGATTACTTTTCTGTTTTATATTCATCAAATAAATGTCATCTTAAATTTCACTCAAGTCTGCGAGTCTTCCTGATAGAACAGTTAGTAGCGATCATTCAACCCTGGTGGAAATCCTTACCACTTTCTCTCACCCTCAGACAAGCGCTAGACCAACTAAAACATCTAGACGCATTACGGTAATGAGAACTTTGGAGTTAATGCAAAAAAATGTAATGATCCTAAAAATAGGCTTTCTTTTTACAAAATATACACTTATTTTGAGCTTAAACGCATAATGAACTGATTTTGCTCATTATGTGAACATAACTCAAAATTACAATATTTCTGACAAGCATTTATACATCATGGAACTGCTTTTAATTTGTGCCGATTTACATAAAACATCATTGTATTACAACAATTTAAATCTAATGAGTATTAATTTCAAGACTGAAGAACCACTGAGATCGAGAAGCATTATGGGAATGATAATTTTGGAAAAAAAATGAAATGACAACAATAAAAAAAAAAGGTTTCACTTGTTTAATGCAAGATACAATTTAATGTTGGGGTTTAATGTGTCCTGGAGAGATAAGCCCAAGTATGGTTTCGTGCAGTTAATTAAGTGAACATAACTCAAAATGACAAACTTTCTGTCTCCACTTGAAGGCTGTATGTGGATTGAAAAAGTGACTCCAGGTCAGTGAAATGCTGCTCCTTCTCTCTCTCTCGCTCCAGGTTTTCTGAGTGTTTGTAATGTGATGGAGGCACCCAGAATACCACATGCAGGAGGGCCTCTCCTATCCTAGAGGCCCATCATGTATCCTTCCCTCTCTCCATGTGGCATGAATGTACAGTATACACACACTCAGAACAGGGCCTCACGCATATGTCAGGCCATCTATCTCTCTGATACAAACACACCACTCAGTTTTTCCCTCGCTTCATTATCCATGACTGCCATGCAAGAGGAGGGCTTTTTCCGTTCCATGCCCAGCAGCACTCCAAACAAGATCTGGCCGTTCCTGAACTCCCGAACGCCAGCACTCCATTTACGACTCCAGCTGATTTGGAGTGGGCTGAAGTCTTCTCAACTTTTGTCTTTTTTTTTTTTAAAGTCTGGTAAAGTTGAACAATGTCTCGTCCCATGCCGAGAAAGAGACTGGCGTTTGAAAGAGTTCCTTGGGGAACTTTAGACAATTTTTCAACAGGCAGACAGAAAAATGAGGGTTTAAATGATTCTGTGAAACACTGGATAAATGAATTTCAAACACTGCAGCCAATATCATCATCAGTAGTAGGAAGATTTTCATTCCAGGTCCAGACATCAGACATGACTCAGTGTTTAACAACCTCAAAGGTCTTCCCAAATGAGATCTCTTTTGCCCCAGTTTTGAACAAGAAACAACTCAAAATCTATGCATTTTTTAACAGATCTGTTAAAGCTATTAATATAGCCTGTAGGCAAAAGAAAAATCACAAATAAGATCTCAATTGCTTCACCAAGGCACAAATGGTATTAAATAAAAAAAGAGAGCATTTCAAGACTTTTTGACATCTCTAGAGTCTTCTGAGAAAAAGACCCCGTTAATCTCACGTGTCTTCAGAAGAGACCTCGACCGTTTTAAACTGTGCTTTGATTTGCCAAGATACAAAAGTCTGCAATCAAAAGTCAAGAGATCTCAATATGAACTCAAACATTTCTCATCAAATTCTCCCAAGGCCAGTTTATCTGAGCTATAGGGAAGGGCAGATCGATCCTAAAGTTTCAATACTTCCAATACTGATGTTGTATCGAGAGGATCCGTACTCACATACAAATATTGTTACTTAAGGTTTTTACTAAACTCAGGATTTTATAATTTATTTACCATAAAAAAAAAAACAACTATTGTGTTTCATAACATTTAAAAGTGAAAAAGTATGAACTATATAAGCAAATAGTTGCTTAAGACTGGACCTATTTCTCCTTCCGCTCATTTTAACTCTTGAGTGGTGTTCGTTTTGTGCTAACACATTTTGTGTTCACGGTCAAAAATGGCCGGCCCACTAAGATCTTTCATATTGCATATATTATCACAGGATGTTGCATTAGACCTTTTTATCAACGTCTTTTTTAGTAATTATGACAGGTTTTTGAACATATATATTTTTTTAAATATATTTTTATTGATAGAAGGATTCGTTGAACTGAGCGTATAGACCAGTGGAGGCCACACCCTGTGGAAAATAATAATAATAATAAAAATAATAATAATAATTACATAATAAATGAATAACCACATGCGTAATTTTAAAGCTTAGAATCTGGACTTTATAATGCAAATAGCTGATATAACTATATGATGCTTTTTTATTGGCTGACAAATAAGAACAGTTTCGTTCTCATCATTTGCACATTTGTTATCACAACAATTATATTCAGAGTTGGTAAAACCATAAATAAGATGGGGTACCCATGTGTTGTATATCATTGGAAAGGTCTCAATTTATATAATATATTGAGCATTCGTGCAATGAGAATTTTTTTTCACTCAGAGGCCAAACGGCTGTGAATATTTTGTCATGTTTTTCCTTATTACTTCCCAAAACATACATATAACATAGACAATGACATATTGTAACTTACAGCAGACTATTCCGATTCAAACGAACCCAAACGCAACATAATATGATAAGTAGATCTTGAACTATTCCTCAAAGAGTAAACATGGAAAGAAGATGCACAAAATTGCGCTCAACACACATTGTGTGTGTGTTTGTGTGTGTGCACATGTCCAAGGATTTTGTGTGTGCAAACACACATCCACATATGTGCTGATCTAAATGATTGGGATGCTCCTGGACACTTAATATGTCTGTATTTTGTAGTCTAATCCATTCATTTCCAATGGACGGTCATTTTTGACCGGGAACACAAGTGTAACAAAGTGAAATAAAACACACACACACACACACACACAACAAAATACATGTAAATAAAATAAAATGGTCCAATTGTTTTGTGTGTTTTTTTTTTTTTTTTGGATACCATAAGTCTAGAAATGTTATTCCAATTAGATTATGTAAATAAATAAATAAAATTGTAAGAAAAAAAGTAATCTGGGTCAAAATGACCAGAACACAACATACTGAAAGACATAAGTGGACACAGACAGCGCTCGTTTGTTATGCATTTATTAAAATTTGATTAAAAAATTTCTGTTGTTGTTAATAAATTATAAACAAAAGAAGATATCTGATAATGTAAGCATATAAATAAAAGTCATAGCTTTTAAATAATGTTAAATCGAATCAAATCGAAAGTCCTAGTGATCTTTGCTATGCAATGCACATTACTTCTAAATTCTATATTAAATTATTGCATGTCAATAATTGACTCATGTTTTTTTCTATTTTTATTTCTCCAAAGAAATTTTAGGAGATACATCTAAGACAAAGTTGATACATCACTGAGAACTCCACAAAGTCTCTTGAGCTGCTAAAGAGCAACAACATTTTGCCCTGGGATGTAAGAGTGGAGGGGTAAATCAGGGTGTTGGGATGGTAAATGATATGCCTTGGCACGACAGCGGGTCTCTAGGTTTATTCTAAACAGAGCAGTTATGCGGTATTACTGTGAACCCACCTTCCTGGTAGAGAACACGTACACACTGGCTTTTCACTTGGATACAACCCACTGATGTCACTAAACACCTTTCAGTCACACCACTCAGCATTCACATTTTGAGATATATTGCTGTTGATTTAATGCATGAATTATTTACAATTAATTAATTTGGTGCAATTAATTCAATAAAAAATATACAGCAAAAAAATAAAATAAAATAAAATAAATTACAAAAAAATCGTAATATAAATATATTTACTACCATCAGAGAAATTCATTCTTGAAGTACCATCTGTCTTCAGCAGGGGGCAGTAAGCGAAACCCCAGCTGTATAGACCATTTCAAGAATGTAAACAAAAACAAATGAATAAGAATGGTCCAAACGTATTTCCAGATCCTTTCAACAAAATCTCTTTTTCAAGGTAAGTCAGTCCACTCTGTGGCTGTTTTTGGAACGCTCTTGTGCAGTTTGGGCAGCTATTTTTCTATGTAAACAAGCGTCATGAAAGTGCAGCTCCTATCTACTTGAATGGGGAAAGACCGAAATCTCCAAATGGTTGGTCATGATTACAATAAAAGAACATATTTCTAATAAGTAGTAAAATCTGACAACACTGTGTGGCGGGTTGAGCAAGAGACAGACACAGTGGGTGTGTCGACAGGCCTCGGAGAGACATTTATTTAAAATGTCCAAAACAAAGGGAAATCTGGGCCTTCGTGGTGGAAAGGAAGAGTAATGAAGACAGGGGAAGTTCCAGGTGATAGTTGGCGGGGTCCCCGCAGCCATTACGCGCTCCCCTCCTTGGTCCGAAGCGTGTGGCTTCACTCGAGCGGCCCTGCTTCCCTGGGCGTCAGCACTTGAGGGGAATAGCGGTCCGGCATCCTGGCCAGTCAGCCGCGACGCGTGCTCCAATACCCTGTGTCATATCTAACCCACGCTGGGGTTCTGTGGTGCTGATCCGGCGACTCGCACCGGACCCTCCCCTCCCCGCTCTGTTCCTGGACCTGTGAAGAAGCCAGCAGGTAGAGACCGGTCTCCCGAGGAGTGGCGTGTTCAGTGTTTAAAGGCAGCAGTGATGAGTCTCTTCACTGAGTTCAGGTGAACCCCATCACGTGCCGCCAAATGGGTAAAAGTCAACGCGGGCGACGATGATCCACGGGAGTGGCATGTCGTTCCGTCACAACTGGTATCATCAATTATGCATCTTTAACTCAAATTACAGACACAAAAAAGTTGATTGACAGTCGATTTCTGTATCTAAAAGGTGATTGGCTATTTTACCTGTAAGGCGGGACTTCCTTGCTACATACATTGACTGTTGGCTGCTGTCGGGCATTCCAATTTCTCCCATTAATTTAAATAGAAGTGGCCCGTCTTTGCTAAATAGTCTCTGTTTTGACAAGCAGGAAATGTTCATGGAACAATGACGTCACCAACGAACAGTCCTGCAACAGCACAAGATGAGGATGCGTTTTTGCGTTCAAACACAGCTGGACGGAGCGCAATTCTGAATGCAGGGATCTCTAGACATGTTTTTCTCAATTTTAAACTATGTTTAATTTGACACAGCGACCTGTAAATGATGTAATACAGTCAACAGGAATGCATATTTTTTTTACTAACTCTACCCCCTGATCCAACCGCCAACCCTAAACCTAACCATCAATTGAGTAAAAATGTAACTGTAGAGGGAAAATGCAACCTCAGAATCATGCTCACCATTGTTTATGTGAATGCGATAACTTCCCGTGTATCTGAGGCTGATCGTGCAACGTGCTATTAGTAGCACCACAGGAAAACGTAAACACACGATGCAAAAATGTCTGATGGGAGATGCCGAGTTCGAACTTGAGAATAACAAGCTATTTTGTAGGACTTTGAAATGTTCTCCTTTGACAACAGAATATAAAACCTTTAAGGATCTAATTGCAGTCATCAGTTTTAAGAGGACAGGTCCTGCCTTTGGTTTGACCTTCCTGGATGTGCTTATATATAATAACTGCAGGAGAAGACAGGCAGGAGAGAGGTGTTGGTGTCCCAGGAGAGGAGGTCCTAAGCTGGTCTGGAGGCCCCTTGAGGGTCCGGAGATGTTGGGATATGCACAGTCATGCAGGAAGAGGACATCCTTTGATCCTGATCAAACCTTTGATCCTGGCCAAAACCACTCGCTGAAGCTAATTGAAACGGACAGTGAATGAAAGTAAAGGAGGGAGAGAGTAAAACATAAAAATGGTCTTCTCAACAGCAGCTATTCAGCTGGCGCATGCAGCCATCTTGGCTTATGGACAGAAATAAACTCTGTTCTCAGTTACATGTAGCAAAAAATTATTTTTATGGCTACTATTGAATGGACGTCAATGGAGAAAGATGCATTTATCCCCATAATGGTGTAGTTACAACATCTACCAGCAGGGGCTAATAGGATCATGCTAATAAGCCAAACCTTGACCTCTTGGTCTGTGCCAGAGTGCATGTATGGTGTACAGTAATATCTCTGGGATTTCCACTTTTACCGCAAATTCAATTTGGGTCTTTGGGGATGACGAACGTGTTTGAGAATTTAAAGCGTTGCCATGGCACCGTCCTGTAAACAGCAGCAAAACAGGAAGTGCTCTTCGTGAGAAGCTACATTACATACAGATGAGTTATTGTGCAGTTAATCTCTCCTGTGTGTCTGTGTGACACAACTGTCAAGACTACCAAAATTGCTTTAATTCTCACATTACATAATTGTTCTTGTCATCAGTTGTGTTGTTGTCGTGGCAGCGTGCATACTACTAGTTTTCTCACTTCAGTGCACACAAAAAAAGTCCCAATTGTTCACAGGACTTTGCCAGAATTGAGCACGTTCAAGTTAGTGTCAGAAATAAAAATTACATTTAAGAATTTGACGTTTTAAAATGTTTTTTCCAAAGCTACTCACAGTGCATTCATGCATTTTATCATACATGTTTCCTAGGAATCAAGCCCATGATCTTGATATAGCTAGCATCATCCTCTACCTGTAGATCAACAAGAACTTTCAGAGAAAAACTGTAAAATCCCCATCCTTACACTTCAACTTAATAAATTACATTGTTAAAGAGAATATTTGATTATACAGTTTTTGCTTGTACGACATATTTTTGGTGAAACAGAACAATGTTAGCTTCATCAACATTCGCTTCTGAAAGAATCAGGACTAATCAGACTTGGAGTCAAGAGGCACTAAACTCAGATTTTATGCTATATCCTTATAACTAGATATGCATACAAAACAATAATGAAAATCAGATTTTACAAATTCAAAAAGAGTAATTATTTGCAGCGGCATATCCAAATAGTTTTTGTACTCAAAAAGAAAATACCATTCTTTCATTGTTCGTGAATATACAGTATGAACTGTTTTTGCACTACTTTTTGTTGTTGTTGTAGAAAATAAAATAAGAGGCACAGAAAGTAAATATAGCAAAAGAGAATATTGTTCATGCATCAGTTGTGAATATTCAAATAGTTTTTTTGTTTGTTTGTTTTTTTGCTGAAAATAAAAATGAGGAAGAGGCGAAAAAAGTAAATATAGCAAAAAAAATAAATAAAATATTGTACGTGCATCGTTCGTGAATATTCAAATAATTTTTGCAATTGTTTTTTTTTTTTTTTGCAGAAAATAAAATGGAGGCAAAGAAAGTAAATTTAGCAAAAGAAAATATAGTTCTCGCATCGTTCGTGAATATTCAAATTGTTTTTGCTATTTATTTTTATTTATTTGTTGTTGTTTTCTTGTGTGAAAATAAAATGAGGAAGAGGCAAAAAAAAGTAAATATTATAAACATATATTATATTATAAATAGAAGAAATTATAGTTCCTACATCGTTTATGAATATCCAAATTGTTTTTCGGAAAATAAAATAAGAAAGTGGTGAGGAAAGTAAATATAGCTAAAGAAAATATTGCTCATGCATCGTTCATGAATATCAAATGTTTATTGCACCGTTTTTTTCTTTTGCGTAAAATAAAAATGAAGAGGCGACGAAAGAAAATGTTCATATATCGTTTGTGAGCATTCAAATTGTTTTTGCTGAAACTAAAATGAGGAAGGGTGAAAAAGTGAATATACCAACAACAAAAAAATATTGTTTATGTATCGTTCGTGAGTATTCGAATAGTTTCTTCTTTCACGTAAAATAAAAATGAAGCGGTGAAGAAAGTAAATATAGCAAAAGAAAATATAGTTCATGCATCGTTCATGAATTTCCTAATTGTTTTTGAACTTTTTTTTTTTTTTTTTTCGGAAAAGGCGAAGTTAATATTGCAAAAGAATATGCCACTCATGCGTGACTATTGTCGAGTAAAAATGTTATATTAAAGAAACGTCAAAATCACGCTCACTATTGTTTATGTGAATGCAAGTACTTCCTGGTTTCCACGGGACCAGAACCCTTGTCTCTGAGGCTGCTCGTGCAACTTGCAATAAACTTGAATTTATGCAAAAATGCCTGATGGGAGATACAGTAACTTGTCAGTAACTCTGCAGAATGGGGTTGACTTCGGAGCCCCGGAAAATTTGGTAGCAACATGTCGATTTCCCGTGTAATCATGCTGATGGCCTAAAGAAGCGCTGGACTCTCTGAATAAGTGGTTCATTTACAGCAACCGTTCAGACAGTGTTATGTGTGGGTGTGAAAGAGATTGAGAGCACATTCAGGAAGAGAGCATGGGGGGAGAGAGAGAGAGAGAGAGAGCTTAGATTGGCTAACGGGAGATGTCATGACAACAGCAGACAGCTCTTGTTGCTGAGTAAACCTCATCACGGAAGTGTGACAGGATGCTGGTTTTTATAGATGCATAAATGTGTGTGTGAGAGCTGATAGACAGTTGCAATAAGAGATGGAAACCATGAAGAGACTTTCACCAACATAAGCAGTCCATCCATACAATCAATGACTATGTTATGAATAGCATACTACTTATTTCTGCAGTGTGGAATATGTATACTGTACACAGTAGGTACATTTTCAGTATGCAGTCAATGCCTCGATGACCTTATTCACATCAAAAACAGAATTTGTTACAATATTTTAACATTTGCTACATTTAAGCATGCCATGTAGTGAGACCACGTCACAACAAAATGATTATTGTAACATACTGTACACTGATTCACATACTATTTAAAAATGCAATACTAAAAGCTAAATGCTAGTATTCCATTCAGAACATCTTCAGTTTCATTCCATTTGGAATGTGTCTGTGAGAAGTGCTATTCTATTCAAATCCAGATCACAGTAACATGATCTTATCTATCAGGATCATAATACTCGCTGATAAGCACGCTACATGTTGCTTTAGCATGCAGATATCATCACAATACAGGGACATCTGGAAGATTTGGAGTGAACATTTGATGTCTATTTAAAGAAAGGATCTATAACTTTGTACCAAAACCCAGTGAGCCACCTTGCTGTCTTGCTAGTCTCACTACATAGGCAGCTACATTCTAACTGAGAGTTCAAGTATTTTTGATAGATTTCGGTACATTCATTATTTATCTTGCTTCATTCACCATCATGAAGATTCAACGGTATGTTAGCATGTTGCTAAGATAACAATGTGACATTCTAACAAGCATTAAAATGCATATTGCTCACGAATTGGGTAAAATAATACATTTTAAATAGATTCAAGTATTTTTGATACTTTTTGGTACATTCAACATTTTTCTCACATTGACCGCCATCATTGCTAATCGCAATGAATGCTGGGATTGTCTTCTTTAGGGAAGGATACCTGCAGTGCTGCCTAGAATTTGACCAACACAAGTTATCTTAGAACGCAGCATACTTTTGCCACCTACTGTTTGGAACAGTCTTCATCTCGAGAGTGAACATTTGCAGCCTTAAAATACTGTCTGGGTAGTTAGCTAACTAGGTTTTGGAATATTAGGATATTAAAGCTAAAAGTGGATTTTTTTTATAAGAACAAATAAAAAGTGACTCGTGAACCAAAAATGTAAACAATACATCAAAGGGGACAGAGGTATGGTTGATTCTTTACTCTGTTTTTACATTAAAACGACTCTTTGGGAAACACCTGGGTTTCCTCCATTGTGGGGTTGAGTTCTGTAGACCTGTGATGTCATAAAGGTTATTGTAAAACGTCATAGATGCTGATTGGTCAATACAGTGTACCAACTGTGCTAACATTTATTAGTAACAGCTATAACAACAATACAGCATGACCTCTTGTACCATTTTGCTTAATTTTGCTATGCAACAGGTAAGTCTGAGTTGTTCTAAAGGTCATGTGACTCACCGCTGGCTTCATGCGACACCCGGGACATTCCTCGCCTCCAGTACCTGTGTTACACATAAATGCAAAGCACCGCCAACGGGACAAATAGTGGCGATAAGGAAATGCTAAAAATAGTAGAATGAAAGAGGTCTATAACCTGAATTTTACTGACTAGTTGGGTGGTGCTTTAAAAGGAAAGGGAAAATATGAATCATCTATCTGTCTTTTTGCTTCGTTTATCTCACAATGTGATTTGCAAACACGGAGTTTGAGAGTAAACCCTTCTTCCTGATGCTGATTATTAATGTCACTGGCATATTGTCTCTGATATTATCCTGAAACAGAGATGTCAACCAGACACTGACAGTTTAACCTCATAGACTGTACAAGTGTGTATGTGTCTGTCTGTCTGTGTGTGTGTGTGTGTGTGTGTGTGTGTAGAGCAGATGGCTTTGCACTAAGCAGTCTTCTGGAGCACAACACTCATCCAAAAGAACTTTTAGAAACTTTTTTCCATAAAGAGAAAGAAAGAAAGCAAGCATACAAAGACAAATAAATAAAAGGAATGATAAATGAGTAAATAAGTGAATAAAATTAAATAAACAAATATAAAGACAAATATTAAGAAAAAAATTAAGAAATAAAAAAGCAAGAAAGAAAAATAAATAAATATAGAGAAAAATATTCATAAATAAATAAAAAGAAAAATTAATAAATAAATGAATAAAATACAGTAATTAAAGAAAAATGAAAAACATGTAAAAGAAAGAGACAGACAGACAGATAAATAAAAAGGAATAAAGAAAAATAAATACAATAAAGAAAGAAATTTAAAAGAGGGCGGGCGGGCGGACGGGCGGACGGACAGACGATGATAGATAGATAGATAGATAGATAGATAGACAGACAGACAGACAGACAGGTATTTTGCTCTTCTGAACTTGGCCTCAGTCCCATTGTTTTCATAAAATTCTTGTCTCACTCAGCTCCTGCATTCCTTGTTCCAGATTCTTGTACCATGCACAAAAAAGAGAAGAGTGAACACAGAGATGTGACAGGAAGAAATAATTGCTCAGGGAACACACGAACACTTGCTATGTTTGGAATGATGTATGTTTTGGAATTCACAGGGTGGGCCGACAGGGTACACACTTAATTTGACCCCCACTGTGATAAATAAACCTGAATTTATTTATTTTTTTTATCCCATTTTCTCCCAATTTGGAATGCCCAATTCCCACTACTTAGTAGGTCTTCGTGGTGGCGTGGTTACTCACCTCAATCCGGGTGGCGGAGGACAAGTTTCAGTTGCCTCCGCTTCTGAGACCATCAATCCGTGCATTTTGTCACGTGGCTCGTTGTGCACGACACCGCGGAGACTCACAGCATGTGGAGGCTCATGCTACTCTCCGCAATCCACGCACAACTTACCACACACCCCACTGAGAGCGAGAACCACTAATCGCGACCACAAGGAGGTTACCCCATGTGACTATTCTCTCCTTAGCAACCGGGTCAATTTGTTTGCTTAGGAGACCTGACTGGTGTCACTCAGCACAACCTGGATTCGAACTCGCGACTCCAGGGGTGGTAGTCAGTGTCTTTACTCGCTGAGCTTCCCAGGCCTATAAGCCTACATTTTTAGCTTCTCCTTGACTCATAATTTAACCAAACTGTCGAAAGTTTGGAGATTTTCCCACAAAATTGTATTTAAAATTAAAAATGACAAATTTATTTGTGAGATAGCTAGCTGGAAGTTACTCACTGAATTAAAGGGATAGTTCACCCAAAAATGAAAATTCTCTCATTATTTACTCGCCCTCATGATATCCCAGGTGTGAATGACTTTCTTCACCAGAACACATTGGAAGAAAAATAGAAAAAGATCTCAGCTCAGTAGGTTCTTAAAATGCAAGTGGATGGTGATCCGGATTTTTAAGCTCCACAAATCACAGACAAGCAGCATAAAAGTCATCGATACGACTCCAGCAGTTAAATTAATGTCTTCTAAAGGGATACGATCACTTTTGATGTGAAAAAGATCAATATTTAAAAACTTTTAAACTATAATCTAACGCTTCCGGTGAGTTTCAGGAGAGGGTGGGAATCACGTGGTCTTTCGTGTGACGTATTCGCGTTGCCATGATACAGAGGTCATCTCACGTTCTTCACTCGGTTGAGACATCCAAGATGAACACACAAATGCACCATTGTGAGTAAAGAAACAGATAAATACAGATCTAAACCAAAACCAATCAAGCTACTGTACAGCGTTCCTCCTTCTCACTTGTAAACAGCGCTGCTCGTCCAGCTGTGACGCACGTGCGTCAGTTCTTGCCCATTTCAAATGCCAATGCGATTATGTCACACGTGCATACCGCTGCTGACTGGAAGCATGATTTAGAGTTAAAAAGTACTTAAATATTTATATATTTTTTTTGCTTTAGAAGATAAACATTTAACAGCTGGTATCGTATGGATGATGTTTATGCTGTCTGTTCTTTTTTGAGCTTCAAAGGCCACCATCCACTTGCATTTTAAAGAACTACTGAGCTGAGATATTTTTATATTTTTCTTCAAATGTGTTCTGGTGAAGAAAGAAAGTCATTCACACCTGGGATATCATGAGGGTGAATAAATAATGAATTTTAATTTTGGGGTAAACTATCGCTTTAAATTTGCAACACAGTGAGGTCATATGATAACAATACAGCCTACTACTGTTTGCATAATCCAAGCAAACAGGGGACGTCCCCCGGATCCGCATTTGGTTAATTTTGTAACATTCGACACAGGACATTCCTAGGCCATTTTGGATGTCCACTACAGGTCAAGTCTCTCACTCACACACATTTCCAAAACACTGAAAAGAAAATCACTGATAAAATTTTTACCTTTTACAGCCTGAGATGACACGGTATCAATTTCTGTCACTTTAAGATGTCTTTTTTTGAACGCTGTAAAATTTTGACTATAAAACATTATTTTTAATTTCAGCTTTTCAATATTGAAAGTGGCACCCATTTTTTGGAATGACCCAATTACTACTTAACAATGCTTGTGTATGCATGAACAGTCAAATGAAGTATACTTTAAGGCTCGCGTTCGACTGTACACAAACGCTAAGTGTTCACTTCAAAATCGAAGAATACTTTGGGCTTTAATGTTAGGGATTTGTTCAAACCACTAACGCTAAGCACGCCACCACAGAGAACATCCTGCTCAGTCACAACCGCGCTGATGCCCTAATCCACAGATTAGATGAGTCCAGATCACTCTAACAGGTCAAAGTCCCCGAAATACCCTTCTCTGATCTTCACTGTGCTTCATAAACACTCAAACTGCCTTTTTATAGCCCAAAAAGGAAATTAAACATGACATCAGTTAGTCTTTGGGCAAACATCTGTTATACAACCCATTTGCATGAAAACTTTGTCCAAAGGATAACATTCATTGCCTTCACTGGGTTATTAGCGTCCCCTGTACAATCTGCCCTTTGAGGTCTCCAGTGCTTCTTTGAGAAGAAAGCTTACTTTCAGAGATGTTTTGCTCTTCTAATACTGTAAAGGTACATTACATTCACACAATCCAACATTTCAAATGTATTTCTGTAGGTACTCTGTTGAGGTAAATCAAACTATTTATACATTTCTTGGCAGCCCTAGCACAGTTAGCTAAAGGCCAGTTATCTTAAAGATGTCTTAAACAGGGGGGCCTGAGTAGCTCAGCGAGTGAAAATGCTGACTTTCACCCCTTAGGTCTCCTAAGCAACCAAACTGGTCCGGTTGCTAGGGAGGGTAGAGTCACATAGGGTAACCTCCTCGTGGTCACTATAATGTGATTCATTCTCGGTGGGGTGCGTGGTGAGCTGTGCGTGGATGCCGCGGAGAGTAGTGTGAGCCTCCACACACGCTATGTCTCCGAGGTAACACGCTCAACAAGCCATGTGATAAGATGCACAGATTGACGGTCTCAGACGTTGAGGCAACTGAGATTCGTCCTTTGCCACCCAGATTGAGTGGTGAAAAAAAAGATGTCTTAAACAAAACATTGAGTGATAACTTGATAAATCTGTGATTTAAATAAGGAAAATCACATTGTTGCGAGAAAAAACAAAGATACTGTAAGTCACATCTTTGTATAAGTCGTGCTGACAGAGGTTGTATGCGGCAGGCATTAGGAACCGGGAGCAGCCGCCCAACTTTCACTTCGGTCGCTCAACATGTGACGCGCTCCGTGAAGATTACATCTAGATCTAAGCATCATTTCATGCAGTTTTTGGGCTAGTTTTAATCTGGAGCATTTGCTTAAAGCAATCGTGTGTAACAGTTTTTCATGTTCCTTTTATGTCTCATGATAAAATAAAACTTGACAACTAAGCCACATCGGATTATAACATATGTAACTCCTGTTTGCTATGCATTAACTATCCGGTTCACAGACTGAATGGTTTTACTACGAGTGATGAAATGTCATTTTATGGGCATGTGAGGAGTTGCATTTGACAGCGGTCTAGAGAGTTTGTTAGCACGATCATTTTATGATGGACATAATATTTAAACTGGTTGAAGAAAGTACTTTGTAAATGCAAAATATTCTGAATAGGCAACTTTAAAATGCATGACTGATGTTATAATATGTTTTTATGAAAGCAGGTGTTTTGGTGTGCCTTGACCGCCCTACATCAATTACGTACAATTTATGTAAATAAGTGGCTTTGGACTATAAGTCACAGAACCTTTCAGATGATGAAAGAAAAAAAACGGGACTCACATTCCGGGAAATGTAAGCGCAGTGTAGTTCTAGCGGGAAGACTCACAGCTTTACATCATCGCACCATTAGGTTACGCCTAGCCAGTCATGTGTCAACCATTGCTTTATAAACCTGCTCACAATCTATCACATTGCTGTTTCAGTGTGCCAACACGGCAACCTCCACCACCCCACCACCACCAGTTGAGTCCCGTCCTGCACGGGGGTAGGCTCCTCACCCCCTGCCTCCTATCTCCAGCAGGATATGACGGTATAAGAAGAGCACAACTTCTTCAGACCGCCAAACGGGGCTTATGCCAAAGAGATGTTTTTTATATTCATCAAATAAATGTCATCTTAAATTTTACTCAAGTCTGCAAGTCTTCTTGATAGAAATACGGATAGGAACTTGATTAAAGGACTGTGTACCAGCACAATCAACTAGACTTGTAAGATAACACTGTAAAAACGTTCGTCTACTTCACTACATCACCTGAATATCAATTAAGATGACATTTTGATATTAGCATCTCTCTGCACTAAATAAATGTGCCCAGCTAACATCTCCTCCACACAGGTGTTCAGGCAGCTGCAGTCAGTTCTCAATCTGTCGAAATTATTCCAGTCTGTCTCACTGCTCTGGCAGATATTACACTATAATTTCAGCCAGCACTGCCTGGACTTCAGAAACGTACCGTCACTGGATATGGCTGACATCATCTCCACTGAGACACAAATACAGTCATAATAACACAACACAGTGATGAGCTATGCGCCTGTTCATGTCCAACACCCAGAATGCATCTGTGAGTCTGAAAAGCACAAGACATCTGCTCAACCAAACTCTTCGAGAAAGCAAGAGAATAGAATTAACAGAGAGAGAGAGAGAGAGAGAGAGAGAGAGTGAGAGAGAATTGAAAGAGAATAGAGAGACAGAAAGAGATAAACAGGCAAACGAAATAAAACAAAAAGAAGCAAAAAGTAAAAGAAATGAAATAAACGTAAAGAAAAAGAAGCGAAGCAACGTGAAAAAGTGAAAGAAACAAAGCAAAAGGAAAACAAAAACATAATAAGTGAAAAGAAATGAAAAAAGTGATGTAAAGCCAATTAAAAAAGTAAAAACGAAACAAAAAGAAACAAAATGAAAAAATTGTCTAAAAAGAAAAACAAAAAAGCAAGCAAATTAAGCAAAGAATAAAAAGTAGCGAAAAATGGATATAAAATGAAGAGCGAAAAATAAAATGTTTCTTCAATTTGTTTCTTTTCTTTTTGCTTGTTTCTCAAAAAAAAAAAAAAAAGCAAAACAGAAAAGAAAAGAAATGCAAAGAAAAAAGAAAGCAGCAGCTAAAAAGAAAAAGTCAAAAATAAAAGAACCAGTAAAAGAAAGACAAATAAATAAATAAATAAATAAATAGCAAGGGAAAATGAAAAGCAAAAAAATCAAAAAACGTTCACTTTACATTTCGTTTCTTTCTCCACTTTGTTTCTTTTATTAGAGAAGCACAAAAAATAAATAATAATAATAATTATAATAATAATAATAATAAGTGAAGCTAAACTAAAGTGAAACAAAAACCAAATGAAAACAACAAATGTTGTTGATCTGTACAGTACAGTTTTAAAGGATCCAAAAACTCACGGGTCAACTCATTAGTGAGTTAAAGAAATAAAATAAGGTCTGGATCTGTTTCCAGAACTCTCCGTGCAGTTTGGCACAACATCTCCATTAGTGTTTAATTAAAGACTGAAAACACAGATGTCTGCACTCTCACGCTTACTGATAGGAGAGCTGTTACTCCACACAAACAGCCTTCAATTCCCACAGATTCACAAAACATCTACAAATCACACTTTTCTTTCTTGCACAGGGTTACTGAAGACTGTCTAAACACCACAGTATACTTTCAGTTTTCCACGTGAAGGTACATCTGGAGCACAACGCACAAGGCAAATTTCATCATCGGCACAGTATGTGCAGACTTTTCAATGTCCAGATCTATTAAGTTTATAAACAGTACATAAAAAAATGCAGTTTACACAAAACAATCCCTTGAATACATCTCTTCTATGATGTTATACGTGTTTTCCATTTCTGAGTTTTTTTTTTTTCTGGGGCTTAAAGGAAAAAATGTCATGTGGTGTTACTGTCTGGAGAGAGTAAACAAAAGTCTCTTTAAATGCTGAAATTCTTGAAGAACAAGAGAGATGTTGGCATGAGTAGTGCAGAAAAATATTTTATTAATATTTCTTAAAAAAAAAAGTGAAACAATTGTTTTAAAATATGATAAATATTTGAAAAACATGTAGATTGCTATTTTTTATGTTGACAAAAAACAAAAAAAACAAAGAACACCCCTTTAGTCCCTCAAGACTGAGTGTGAAGTAAAAAAAAATAAATAAATAATAAAAATATATATATCTGATATTTAGACATTTTTATAAAAAGATGCATTTTGTTCAGGTCATGTGGTAAGAAAACTTCTTGATATTCTTCATTAAAAAATGAATGATATCTGTACAAAATATTCTTCACCTTAAATGTGTTTGAAGCCCTTTTTGAAATGAATGGTTATGTTGTGTACACTCATATATTCAATGTGCAAGTGTAACCGGTCCTGCTCGACACGCTCCGAGCGGGATTCGAACCGGCGTCAGCCTCTCGCGTCAGTCACTATTGCGCATCTTGAGGCCAGGGGAGTGAGGTTTGCACACACCGCACAGCTATCACATACCAGCTGGCTCCCGTTACACAAGGAAAGTATTTTAACACCTTTGGCTTGTTGGTTACGCCACATGACATTTTTTAAGCCATTTTCTTTCTTTTTTTTCTTTTGGTAGAAAATGCTAGAAAAATTTGCAGCTAGTCTCATAACATGAACATTAAAATAATAAAATTTTTGCAAACTAAGTTTTAAGTTCAGCACTCTACATTTCAGTTTCCTGGTGAAATGAACACTAGAGGCGCTACAACAACTGTGCGTTTTATTCACTTTCACACAAATCACGACTACAATTATGACTTTATAAGCACTTTATTTTCACTCTATAACTCACTGCTGTTATGATATTGAAAATTCTCCTGCCTGCTCAGTAGGTGGCGATATGCACAAAGAATGTGAATCGTCAAAAACAAAAGAAGAATGTGAAAGTGAAAGTGGAGATTTATAGTAAAAAAGGACTTAAATATCTATCTGTTTCTCATGTACACATATCATATCACTTCTGAAGACATGGATTAAACCACTGGAGTCCATTGGATTACTTTTATGCTGCCTTTATGTGCTTTGTGGAGCTTTAAAGTTTCAGTCACCATTCACTTGCATTGTATGGACCTACAGAGCTGAAATATTCTTCTAAAAATCTTCATTTGTGTTCAGCAGAAGAAAGAAAGTCATAAACATCTGGGATGGCATGAGGGTGAGTAAATGATGATTTTTGGGTGAACTATCCCTTTAAAAACCTTGTCTTATTTCACTCGCTTTTCATACCCCCGTACTGAACATTTCACTGGGAATCTTCAGCGAAACGTGTAATGAAAAGCATGTTATTTCGTTTTGGAAATATTTTTTGCCACGGTCATGTCAAGTTCATGAGATCAAGCTGAATGTTTTTTTTTGTTGTTGTTTGTTTGTTTGTTTTTTGGACAACTTTTTTCAAAAATTGGACCCTTAAGTCTACGGTGGCCCAGAGGTGCACAACACAACAAAATTAGCAAAGCAAATAAAAGATGAAAACACAAGTACATTAAGCCTCAACACAACAAAATTATCAGAAAAAAGAAAGCTTAATTTTGTAGTGTTGTGGCATATTTCCATTATGCTGTGGCTCTTCTGTTGTATTTGGTCTTAAATCCATTGTGCTGTGGCTTAATTTCATTGTATTGTGGCTTATTTTAATTGTGCGGTGGCTTTTCTGTTATGACTCATTGTGTTGTGGCTTAATTTACTTGTGTTGTGG
The DNA here is from genome assembly GCF_019703515.2 of Myxocyprinus asiaticus. Lineage (NCBI taxonomy): Eukaryota > Metazoa > Chordata > Actinopteri > Cypriniformes > Catostomidae > Myxocyprinus > Myxocyprinus asiaticus. The sequence continues at coordinate 47,362,781 of NC_059356.1, read as the reverse complement.
TTTATTTTCATTGTGTTTTCAGTTTTATTTGCTTTGCTAATGTTGTTGTGCTGTGCAACTTTGGGCCACCGTACAAACCAGCACACACACACACACACACACACACACACACACACACACGCTCAGTTTTCAGGTTTATCACAAACAAACACACCACCGCGACCTCACCTGCTCCCTGCATCCAGTACAGTATCCAGAGGGCTAAAAACAGGTGAGGGTTAGCATTAGCTTATCCTAACCAGTCAAACCCGAGTCTCTTTCATAATGAAATCTCAGTGTGCCAGTTTAGTCCAGCTCGGAGCCTCCGATGGGCCTGAATTCCACAGAATTACACGCTCCAAACACAAAAGAGATTGTTGTTCGGTTGGGTAATTTCAAAACAAGGATCACAAGGGATCAGTCAACAGGCTAAACACTGAAAATAGCAGTTAAACACTGGAGTGGGTATCAGCCGTTATGATTGTTGAGAGACCAGCACGTACACACACTTGAACGCTTCACTCAAGTGGCCTAGAACTGCAGCTAAATGACAGTATTCGTTACCTTTGCGTTTCAAAGTTTTAAGAGAATTAGTTTTTAGTTACTTGTCCAGGAATTAAGTTGTTTGATGGATAATTGCCATTAAATATTGACCCATGATCAGGGGAAAAAAAACTAATATGACCATATTTATTTATTTTATTTTTTGGACGTACCATTTTTGGTATTCTGGGTCACTAAATTTAGTTCACATCGTTTTCTCTCAAAGACAGATGATGTTTGCAAAAAAGTACTATGGTATCAGGGGCGTAGCAATCATTTCAAAAGTGAGGGGGACAGGACGATTAATGCAAGACGAACATAAATATATCTGATATATTTTTAAGGCTATCGATCGATTACAATTTTTATTGAACTAATTACATGATTGACCAGTGAATTTTAACTTTTGCATTTACACATTTGCTGTGTGAAAGACACAGCGTAAACACATTTGCCACGGGAAAAAGTGCGGGGGACGAACTTTGGTTTCATTGAAAGTGAGGGGGATACGTCCCCCGCGAATCCTACGCCCATGTATGGTATTACCATGTTTATTTTTTTCCTTATTCATTTCTTTTGGGTGTGAAATCATGGTGATACCATGATTTTTGGACATTTATCAAAATAATGTCACGTTTTTTTGGACATGTACCATTTTTGTAAATCCGGGTCACTAAATTTAGTGTACATGGCTTTCTGTCAAAGAAATGAGGTTTTCATTTAAAGGAATATTCCGGGTTCAATACAAGTTAAGCTCAATTGACAGCATTTGTGGCATATTATTTATTACCACAAAAATTAATATCGACTCGTCCCTCATTTTTTTTAAAGAAAGCAAAGATCTGGGTTACACTTACAATGGAAGTCAATGAGGGCCAATTTCTAACATTAAAATACTCAGTTTCAGAAGTATAGCCACAAGATGTAAAAGATATGTGTGTTAACATGATTTTAGTGAGATAAAATCACTTATAAAATTTGTAATTTAATAAAATTATAAAATCTATGTAAAGTTATAGCCAATTTTACAACATCGTCACCATGATGATTAAAAGTCAACAAACCCAAAATGACTGTACATATGTTAACTTAACTTTAGTTTAAATTATACATGAGTTTAAACAGAATAATTAATGTAATTGCTTTTATAAAATGATAAGCTTCACATTTCTGCCTTTAAACCCTCCAAAAATTGGCCCCATTCACTTCCACTGTACGTGTTTCACTGACAACAGTTTTTTATTTATTTTTATTTTTTTTTATGCAAAGGAAAACCTTGTATATCTTTGACAAAAAATGATGTACACTAAATTTAGTGACCTAGAATATCAAAAATGGTACATGTCCAAAAAAAAAAACAAAAAAAAAAAAACATGGTATTATTATAGTACAGATTCAAAAATCCTTGGTAATGCCATGGTAATTTGTTGTATGTCAAGACCTCACACATCTTTGACAGAGGTATTTGTAAACTAAATATAGTGACCTAGAACACTGAAAAAAAGTAGAAAAGAAGCTTGTTAGCAAAACAGCAGCGAGATAATCAGATTGCTGCTGATCGCGCAATGACCTCTCGTAAGGGGTCAGTCTCAGGGTTACCGGCTAGCACAGGATCTGGATTAGTGTCAAGATAAAATAGCTCTTGAGGCACCATAGAAGACCACAGAGATGATCTGCAGGGCTCTGGAGGTACAAATCCACAAAAATCACACACAAATATTCTGACACAGCGAAAATTGGATATCATAATAATGGGCCAAGCGCTATAGCACCTGTTGTATCCGTTAGTTTTCTTATTCTTCTTCTACTTCTAGCTGGGTGTCTTTGGCAGCCCTATGAACCGTCCATAGGAAAATGGTGAAATTTGGCACACTGGTAGGGGTGGGTATGAACATCCCCCATACCAAATTTGAGGTCTCTAGAAAAAACTCTGTAGCGCCACCACCAGTTGAAAAATTCACATTTCTTTTGCACATATTTTTTGAACCGTTTGCCAAGAAACAAAATTCTTATTTTGTCCGATTACTTACATTAAAACTCCCCATCACAGTGGCCGTCATCTTGGATTATGACATTTAGTTTAAACATTTCACGTCCTTAAAACGTGGTCCGATTTGCCCAAACAATGGCTCAAAATAATCTCCAGACCGAGCCACACAGAAATGATAATTCACTTCCATTGTAAGTGTCTCACTATAACTTTTTTTTTTTAAAGAGACGAGAGTCAAAATAACTTATGGTAATCAAAATTATGCCTCAAATGCTTTCGATTGAGCTTAACTTGTTTTGAACCCGGAATATTCTAAAAGGTACTCTATATACTACTGCAAAACCGATGTATGATCTCAGAAATAATCCTTTTACAAAAATTGTACAGTAAGGCATAAAATAGCCCAATAAACATCAATAAAAAAAAATAAAAAAAAGTGACTTTGAAATTGAAACTTCCTGTTCTGAGAACACCAGTGACTTTCATCAGATGTGAGTTTGCGGATTGGCATCTGTGCTTGTGTCGACAAAGTATTAGACAAAGATGAGCTGTTAAAACCAGTTCAGCTCAAGGTTTTGCTTTATTTAGAGGAAAAACATTCAAAAAAGATGTGGGGGAGACAGTTGCTAGCGTCTGACACACAAACACACACACAGCATCTCAGATTGTGCTGAGATTGTTTCTCTCATGAGCATCTCTCAGCACTTGGTCCCCATGGCAACAGCTCCCACGTCTGTGAGCCAGTGCGATGTGTTCATTAGAGCCTTGATTTACCTCCTACCATCTCTCTCTCTCTCTTCCCTGTGGCTTTATACCTCTGATCTTCTGATGTCTTCATGCTACTTCTGTCTTTTCCTGCTGTCTGTCTGACTGATAATGTTTGTGTCTGTTGCCAATAAGAATATAAAGAAACTCACGGCATCTCACCCTGAACTGTGTATAAAACTCCAAAAAAAGAAATCGCCTATCTCTATCCTGCTGACTAGGCTAGGGTGTACTTCATTTTTTCCACGTGCCATTTAATCTTGCGCATGGTCAAGTGCTCAGCCTTTTAAAATAGGCAGATGCTATTTGCACCCTGGTGCAAATAATGGTACATGCTATTTACACCTCAGTGCAAATAGTGGCATATATTGTTTGCACCCATATTTAAATACTTACATACAGTATGGGCATCACTGCCGTGTGTTTACTGAGTTTATTCTGAGTCCCACAGATACACCACATTAACCCCTACCCCTAAACTTAACCTTACCGTAGAAAAAAATAACCTTGGTTTTTCTACAGTAACCATGGTTTCACCCAGTAAGGAGTGCGGCGACAGACCCCGCCTCCGGATCAAACCCTTCTCTGCACTCCCCGACATTCACCGTGACCATATCAATAAGATCACGGAAATCAGATGGGAAAAAAATAGGGACAAAATGAAGATTTGAACTGCGGACGCTAGGACACCACTACACATTCACACAATGTCTTTACACCACAGTCCACTGCAGCAATATCTAATGGGTAGTTTGTCATATTTCTCTGGTTCCACTGACTAGAGGTAGACTATTGGGGTGCAAATAGCTGCACTGTGTGGCAGATGCTATTTACGCCGGGGTGCAAATAAACACTTTGTTTAGGATATAAACCTTATTCACTGTAGCACTATTTTCGACGATAATAAAACACGTGGCAAAGACTTATAAGGTGCATCCCAAACCGCACACTTCTGCACTATTCTACGTCATTTTGTAGTGCAAATAGTGCGAGTAGTAAATTTGCACTGAAAATGCAACAATAAGAAGTGTACTTTAAGTACCTGGATGATGCACTTTTTCAACCATCAAAATGAAGTGTGGAATGTTGGACACTTAGTGCACTCAGAGCTCACGGCTTTCTGTACGTAGCGGAAGGGGCGGCGTTACCTAGCTGAGTTGCTGGTCTGACAAAACAGTTGTAAATTATGAAGGATGTAGCAGCTAGTGAAACTTCTGTGAAGACAGTTTTGCATATGTAAGCCGAATGCTTTAACATCACACTACGTTGTGTGAATATGTATGTTGTTTGAGATACAAGTGTTGAACTGAGGTCCGCTAATACGCTAAAGCTAGCAGCAACACATCACATGCGCTTGAAACGTCACTTCCGTCAGCTGTTAAACGGCGAATGTTTCCGTGTAGTAACAAACAATTAAGTGTTCCATATGGGACAATATTACACTTTGAAAATTCATACACTACACGGTTAAGTGCATAGTATATTTTGTAAGTGCATGGTGTAAAGTGTGTCATTTGGGACACAGCTATAGTCTATTCAATTGCATGCACTATATAAAGCTCCTTGATCATATCTAATTTAGTTTTTGTCAACTGCATTTTTTTGGAGAGGTATTTTTATTTTTCAAAGTTTTGTTAGCAGAACGATACAAAACACTCTGGGTACAATCCACTGAAGAGACGGTTTTCCCTAACAGCCTCGATATTCCCATAAAAAATGTACGAATCCACTACTGTGAATAAGCTCCATACTATTTTGAATGCAAGCCCATATGGATGTTTCGACACATGCACACTACGAATGCTTTGTGATACCACGAAGTACAGTCAACGGCAGGTGCCTGTGCACAACATATAGCATATCGGCCCTTTTCCTATACATGGAGTGTTCCATGATTTCCGCCGGTTTTCATTTTCCGGTCTCCAGCGTTTTCACTCGCATTGGCGCATGTTGACAGTTGATAATGTAATGTTTAGCGTATTAAACGGTTGTCAAAAAATTATTACAATAAAAGTAAAAAAAAACATGTGGCTTGTGACGAGGAGGAGGGCGTGGCCGGGCCGTGAGGGTGCACGGCCGGCGCTGAGTCAACTAATCAGCGGGAGAGAGAGATAAAGGGGAGCCGGAGGCGCCAGTTTGAGAGAGAGAGCCACATGTGGCTGCCGTGTGTGTCTATGTGTTTGTGTTTAAGTTGATTTGAGTTAATTTATGTTATTAAAACTTACGTTGACTGTTCAGCCGGTTCCCGCCTTGCCCACCTTACCCCGTTACATGGCTCTATAGTGCCAGTTCTTTACAGAGTTACGATGACCGTCTTGTGACTCTGAGTTAATGACATGATGGCCCGAGATTAGTTATATTCAGCCTGATCTCATGAAACTTACGTGACAACATTTTTGCAAAACACAATTATGTGCATTATTGCAAATTTGGCTAATTGAAATGTCCAGCGGGGGGCGCTAAAAGTGAGTGAAATGGTGTCGTAATCAGACACGGCTTTATTAGATGGAAGTTTTAATCGAAACTCCCTAACCTAAAACTTTACCTAAACTTATAATGATCTAAAATAAAAATGAGAGGTGAACAAAACAAACATCCTTACTCTAAACCAGCACCTAAACCCATTTAAAACAAAATGCAACATCAAAAGCATATTTAGTCATTTAGTGGCGCTTCTTCGACACTTTCATTTCACTTGTAAGCTCACAAATACGTGTGTAAATGTAGGCGAGACTGAAGTACAAGCGTTAAAATGCATTGCTTTCCAAATGATGCGTTAAGAGTAAAAGTGTTTCAATATCATGACAGTTTGAGAGTAATAGTGTGGAAAATTCATTTTTATAAAGTCATCAAAGTAAATAAAATGCACAGGTGTTGTAGTACCTCTAGTGTGAATTTCACCAAGAAAACCGAAGAAACAGAATTCGGCATGTAAAAGTCAGCTTGCAAAAGTCATAGTAAAGTTCATTTTAAGAGACTAGGTTGATTTCGTTTCCTACTTCCAGTTGTTATGACAGCCAACAACTGCACAAGTTCAACCTTAAATTCATATTTACTGCAACTCCGTCTTTGTTTGCACTTCTCCGTCTGGATCGCTTTTTGGTAGTTTTTACAGTACACTGCTTCTCATGGAGACCAGAACCAGAAAACAGTCCAGTGGCAATCAGAATCATCATGGCGCTGCCCAGTGTTTGCTCAGGAGAACTGTGGACACTTTGGCCTTTAGATTTCCAGAGATCCAGTTTCAGAGTTCCTGTCTGATTTTTGACTCTTATTACCTGGGTTTCAGGCACACTTGATTCTGATTGGTCAATTGGGTAACTGTATAATTGACCGTTGTCCCGGGCAACTGATTTCCTATATAGTTAGCAATATGCTGTACCAGAAAGTTTTACATTATGGGGCATTTTTATCTTAATAATGGCATAATATTTTCAGGCCAAATGCATTAATTTAATCAATTCATTGATGCAAATTCTTAAGATTTAGAATTTATTACCTCTTACCCAATGAATTAAACAATCTCACATCAGAACTATGACTATAATAGAATATTAAGAACTATATTACAAATAAAATACAGAATTCATTTTCAGAGCTTTTTTGCCCCCACATTTAGAAATCCAACGGATTTGGACAAGTTTGTGTGTTTTGCAACAAAAGACCCCCTTTGTCATTTTGCTATCCAACCTGGGGGTGCAATGGTCCCCTAGCCCCCCTTAGACTGGGCCATGGTCAGAATGTTAGGGATTGACAGCCTCAGTCACCATTCCCTTTCATTATATGGAAAACCGAGAGTGACTGAGACCTACTGTATGTTCGGCCTAACATCTCCTTTTTGTGTTCCACAGATGAAAGAAAGTCATATGGGTTTGGAACAACTCGAGGGATGTAAATGACTTGTCACAAAGCTTTCACCTATGCAGAATGTTTGCTAGTATGTGAAACACAGGAATATCAGGAGCCATTTCAGTTCTGCCTCATGCTGCTTATGAATGCTTGCACACCAGCGCCACCCAGTGTCCATGTGAGGAATTACCACACTTCAAGTTTTCAGCAAATCGAATCACTATAGGGTCTTACAGTGCACTTATATGATAACATGTGGTTGGCTTATTATGACCAAGGGCACAATGGTTCAAGTTCATGGACCTTTCAAGATTAAAACCTACTTACCAGCCTACATCATGCCATTTCTAAAGACAGCGGACATTGTGAAAGATCACCATGTTTGGGATGTTTACCGAAATGTAAGACTGGCATCTCATTTCCAAGGCAAGGTTCTTCCAAAAAAGTGTCCAGATAGCCTGTAACTGTGGTCCCAAATAGAGCTTGAAATCCAATTGTTGTTCTTTTTGTTTAAACCCCAATTTTGATTTGGGGGGGTCTCTCTTAATGGGCTCTTTAAAACCAATATTTGAGATACAATATGGAAGAAATGTCTTTAAAGATCCCACATGTTTTGACCAATTCATTTCCATGATTTTTACAGTCGTTCAGATCAGGGGTTTTTTTTTTTTTTATGCTAAGGACCCCCCACATTTGACAATCACCTTGTGAGGGACCCCCTCCTAAAACAAAGGCCGCTATACTTGTGTATAAAGACACAAAAAAAATATTTTAAGTGTGACATTAAAAAGACCATTAAAATAATTCGCTTTTGGATTGTTATTTTACTAAAGCCAAAATAAATTATTAAAATATTATCTGTAGGGATGCAACAATGTATCTGCCAATTATTGACCAAATTAAAACCATCGGCTATAACCATCAAAAATAAACCACCAATATCGATCATCGTTTTTTTCATATCGCCATTTTCATCCTTATAATCCAATTAGCATGAAAACGCTGATATGAAAATGTTTTTTTTTTAAATAATTATATCACGGACATTTATTGTGTTGTATTATGTTTATAATAATTTTTCTGTGTAATAAAGAAATAACTCCCAAAATAAATGAATTCTGAAAAGTTAAGCATTGCAAATATAATAATTCAGAATATGCATTTGTAATGTTCTATCAATGTCAAATGTGAGTTCTAGAACTGCAAAAACAGAAGTGCAAAATAACCTTTCTTACCCCCACAGAATTCTCATGTTATAAAATAGTTTTCATCTTTTTTTTCCTTGTATTGATCTTTCATTATGGCTTACTTCAAATTTTGTCCTATTATGTGTTCAACAGATTCAGTCTGTTCAATGGAAATATATTGTTAGCACAATAAAATAACTTTTGTACTCTTTATACATTTTTAAAGCATAATTCCTGAGTAAAACAGTAATCTGATGACAGAATAAGGCGAGTAAATGGCAAAATATCGGTATTGGCCTACAGTCTCCAAAAATGTTCATATTGGTGCATCCAAAATGATCTGAAGAATATTTAGTCTACTATGCATCGACAGCGTATCTTTCCTAACCAATAATTAAGTAATGTTAGATGTAAAAACCTGAAGAGAAACATTTCCAACCTGGTCTCATAGTGAAAACATGACCCTATATACATTTTTGCAAAACTTGTTGTACGTGTCTCCGGGTACAATTCCCTGCAGTTTCCAGGAGAAATGAACACTAGAGGCGCTACAACAACTGTGTTTTATTCACATTCACTCAAATCATCATGACTCTCTATTACTCAGAACCTGCTATTTTATGATATCAACACACTTTTACTATAACGCATCTTTTGAAAAACTACATTTTAACACTTATATTGCAGACCTACCACCTACATACTGTATATACACTTATTCCCGAATGAATAGCAGCAATGGGATTAAAGTCGGAGGACTGCGGTTTAATATATTAAAACACTAATGGAAAGGTTCAGGCAAAAGTTTTAGGTTAGTGGGGTGTGTTTTAAAAACATCCATCTATAATTCACCTTTAAACCTCGTCTGAATACGACACCATTTCACTCGCTTTTGGCGCCCCCAGCTGGACATTTCACTGGAAACCTGCAGCCAAACGTGTTATACAGCACATACATTCTGAATTGCAAAAATGTTGTCATATTCACCAGACTGAACATTTCAATTAAACTGAAATCACAATAATGTCAAATTCTGTAAATAGAATTGTTTATGAACACTTTTTTATCTGAACATTTTCCACGGATTTTCCAACTGGTTCAGTTAACCAGATAAGGGGTTTAAATGTTTTTTTTTGTTTGTTTTTTTATAGAGAGATTGCACTCACAAAAACTTATTTCTAGTGCACAGCAAAACTAATAAAATGTACGTTCACTAAAACTTTCAATGACTTTTTGAGATTTTACTATTTTCCATCACTTTTGCAGGCCTAGAAATCCCAACCTTAATATTCCCTAATATTTCCAGGTTTCCCATGACTGTGGGAGCCCTGTCAGATGCAAAGATATCAAAGAAAAAGACCAGAATGTTGCATACGTAAGGTTTTAAATTAATTTATAAAAAAGCATTTACCCACTGAAGCTTAATAAACATCGATTTAGTTTTTTTTTGCTTTTTGTTTGAAACATATAATCTGAACAAAATCAAACAATTAAAAGCTGACAGAATCAGCCTACACCACAATGCTAACACAGCCTAAAAAAAAAAGAAAGAAAAAAAAAAAAAGGAAACAACATTTTTAATCAATTGCAGATCTGATTCAAAGCATGTTTAATTGACAGCTCAGGCACGTTTCTTTCGCCCAGTACATGCAAGTTGGATGAAATCGGTTCAGAAAACTCTGTTTTCTATGTATGAAAAGTCGGTGCAACAAATCAGTTTTGCCAGATTTAAAACAAATTAAAACAAATTACGAAAAAACAAAAATACTCCATTGACACATTTTTGTCCATCTTAGAAAGGAAACTACACTGTTTCACAACAGAAAGAGACACATACAACTTTTCAAACGTCCCATAACCTATACT
>NC_059356.1:47325102-47350102 GCF_019703515.2 Myxocyprinus asiaticus | reverse complement strand
TATTATAATATAGAATGATTAGGACAAAGTATACTGTAAGTGTTTTAAACCAGGGACTAAAAACGGTTCAGTGGAAAACTAATTGAATTTTTAGCAGAACGTCACCGAAAACGGGAACAAATTGATTTTCAATTGTTCCGGAGTGAAAGCGTTATTTTTAAATGCTGGTAACCGATTATAACCGGCTCATTTTGTTCCCATAATTTTTCATGAAACCAAAAGCCAAAGGATCACAGTATATTTTTGGAGCTACACCACTTCATGTTGCCTGAAAAAATTAAACATGTGCTTTGATCCTGAAGGAAACTGCTGCATCACACATTTCTTTGCCTAATCGCCCGCTGTGGATGTTGCATTCTGTGAATGAAGACCTTTTAACAACTATGTGTAATTACTACAGTACATACTGTATAAATGCACAGCTAATCCACATACAAAAAAAACAGTATTAGAGGTAAAAACTACATTTTTCTCAGTTGTTTCCAAGTCTTCACTGCATTATTGTTAGATGTGATGCATTAATACAAATTTGATGCTGCCGGGTTTTGACTGAGAAGCAGATCTGTAATTAAAATTATACTTAACTGTAAATTAACCGCTTATGATTTCTATGCTGATAAATCCACCACACAGGAAAACATTTTATTGCTTATTTTTGCAAGGCAAGTGGCTTATTTTGGGCTTGTTTTTCCAGACCATGTTGCTTGTTTCTCTTGTGAGATCTGGCAACACTGCTATTGGTATTTCACCCATCCATTAGCGCAGAGTACTGTCATTTTAAAAAGAACGTTATTAACCGTTCTTTTATTTCGTTCTAACCGGTTACCGTTTGGAAAGGAGGCTGCGAAACTTTTGAACCGGAATGAAAAAAATAAAAACATTTGTTCAGAACGAACTGAAATTTAGTCCCTGTTTTAATCTGATTATTTTGGAATGACTTCATGTAATGATTAATTAAAGAATTATTATTATAATAGATAATATTAGACAATAATTCATTCTAACTAAATAATTCATATAATTAACATGTTATCGACTCCAAAATGCAAAGAGAAAGAGAGAGATGTTTAAAGGTTTCATATATGTTATTTAACCGATTATAATATAATATAATGATTTAAGTGTTTTAAACTGAATATTTTTTAAAGACTTTCTGTAATGATAAATAATCAATTATTAATAAATAACAGATAATTCTCTTGTCCAGGGCCAGGTGTGTTTGAATACCTGAGTTGGTCTGGCTCTGTATCGCTGTGGCGATGGGCACTAAATGAGTGCCATTCTGGGTGATGGTTTTGATTGGCAGTTGGTGCTGGCCCAATGGGGCTTGCTGCACTATGGCCGCAGCAGTGGTGTGAATGACTCTATTGGCTGAGCTTATAGAGGCGTGAGAGATGCCGGGAACCGCCTCTAACTTCACTAAAAACACAGAAAACATGTTAGTTAGTGACTTGGGACTTTTCACTTTTTTTTCCTTTTTGGCTTGTTTTCAAGTTCAAATATCAAAACATCCTTAAAACAATTTTAACTTTAAGTGTAAGACAGTAAGTCTTGTTTTCAGAGAAAATACCTTGATTTCAGTGAGGTTTATCCGTAAAACAAGAACAACTTTGCACATGGGCTCGGGAAAATGTGCTTAAATCAAGAGATATTCTCAGAAAACAAGTTATATTAACATACACAAATGTTTCTTATTGTAACAATGTTTAGATATTTTTACTGGGGAGAAAACTAAATACAGCTTAAAAAATTTGTTTTTGGTAGTATAAACCTTTTGATGTAGACCAGAGACCATCTGACGTCAGCGTTCGGTTCATTTGTTTGGTGTGACACTGTTTTCCGAACTTACGCTGATGGTGCAACGGTTGAGATACGATGTCTCTCAACAGTGAACGCAGCGTGATGTAACGTCTCACCTTTGACCTCCGCACGTTCTCCGTTCTCCTGCGTTTCTGTTTTGATGGCGGTCTGTAAGTTGGCTCCGCTCACAGTACTAACGGCCACAGCAGGAATCTGATGCACCACGTGCACCGTTTGCATGAGCGGCTGCGCAGACGTGGAAGACGTGACGGGGGTGGCCACAGCGTACGTGACGGGTTTGATCGTCTGCGCTAAGGGACGCTGGACCGCGATCAACACCGGCTGACTGCTGATCGGAGACGCTGAGAGAGGACACAATTACACACTCAGTGACATCACACAAACTATATGACAAATAAAACAATAAAACGATCACAATGATATTATAAAAAACAACAATACAGCAATTAAAAACAACAACTACACAATTAAAAATAGAATCAATTACACACTTATTTACACTAAATACCATGCCATATGGAAAGTATGGACGATACCGATAACTATTTTTGTTATGGCCAATAACCGATATCATGGCAGATAAAGTTTACACTGTTTTGCCTGCTTAAAAAACAAGCTCACTCGAACATATTTATCATTTTATATTTAAAATTAGGCATTAAAACTCTGTAAATCTACTGAAGTTGATATTGCTACTGTTTATTATCTTTACCGATATAAATCTACATTGTTTTGCCAGCTTGAAAAAAAAAAAAAGCTTCTCACTTTACAGCTCTAATCTTTACAAACAAGCATTGAAATAATATTTTCATGTACAGTAAAGCTAAATTTATAATTGTCAAGTACTTGGACAACAAAGAAAACAAAAATAATACAGTTTAAATGGTATTTTCTGCTTCCAAAATTTGCCTTCTCAGACCGATACCAACAATACATAATACTGATAATACCGCTAACTAAAAGGATAATATTGGACAATACCGATAATACTGATAATACCGATAACTAAAAGGATAATATTGGACAATACTGATAATACCTATAACTAAAAGGATAATATTGGACAATACTGATAATACTGATAACTAAAAGGATAATATTGGACAATACTGATAATACTGATAACTAAAAGGATAATATTGGACAATACCGATAATACTGATAATACCGATAACTAAAAGGATAATATTGGACAATACTGATAATACCTATAACTAAAAGGATAATATTGGACAATACTGATAATACTGATAACTAAAAGGATAATATTGGACAATACTGATAATACCGATAACTAAAAGGATAATATTGGACAATACTGATAATACTTATAATACCGATAACTAAAAGGATAATATTGGACAATACTGATAATACCGATAACTAAAAGGATAATATTGGACAATACCGATAATACCGATAACTAAAAGGATAATATTGGACAATACCGATAATACCGATAACTAAAAGGATAATATTGGACAATACCGATAATACTGATAATACCGATAACTAAAAGGATAATATTGGACAATACCGATAATACTGATAATACCGATAACTAAAAGGATAATATTGGACAATACCGATAATACTGATAATACCGATAACTAAAAGGATAATATTGGACAATACTGATAATACCGATAACTAAAAGGATAATATTGGACAATACTGATAATACCGATAACTAAAAGGATAATATTGGACAATACCGATAATACTGATAATACCGATAACTAAAAGGATAATATTGGACAATACTGATAATACCGATAACTAAAAGGATAATATTGGACAATACTGATAATACCGATAACTAAAAGGATAATATTGGACAATACCGATAATACTGATAACTAAAAGGATAATATTGGACAATACCGATAATACTGATAATACCGATAACTAAAAGGATAATATTGGACAATACCGATAATACTGATAATACCGATAACTAAAAGGATAATATTGGACAATACTGATAATACCGATAACTAAAAGGATAATATTGGACAATACCGATAATACTGATAATACCGATAACTAAAAGGATAATATTGGACAATACTGATAATACCGATAACTAAAAGGATAATATTGGACAATACTGATAATACCGATAACTAAAAGGATAATATTGGACAATACCGATAATACTGATAATAACGATAACTAAAAGGATAATATTGGACAATACCGATAATACTGATAATACCGATAACTAAAAGGATAATATTGGACAATACTGATAATACCGATAACTAAAAGGATAATATTGGACAATACCCATAATACTGATAATACCGATAACTAAAAGGATAATATTGGACAATACCGATAATACTGATAATACCGATAACTAAAAGGATAATATTGGACAATACCGATAACACTGATAATACCGATAACTAAAAGGATAATATTGGACAATACCGATAATACTGATAACTAAAAGGAAAATATTGGACAATACTGATAATACTGATAACTAAAAGGATAATATTGGACAATACTGATATGGTAACCTACATATTGTGTATCCCCACTAACCATCAATCAAGAAAATATAGTCAATGAATCTTTAAGTGAAACAGATTAATTTAAAGACCACAAAACTCAAGTGATTGTTGTGTATGTGTACCAGTGGTGTTCTGAGTGAAACGGGCCTCTTGAATCACGGCTAGTTTAGGTTGGATGGCGGCAGTAGCAGCAGGGGGTGGGGCAGCGGTGTGCTCTGACTCCATGGGAACAGGCGAGCCCTCTCGTGATAGGCTGTCGGGGGTCTGGACACCGCTGGAGTGCGCGGAGAGAACGCCCGAGTGATTGGGCGATGCCGGAGCGCTCCTGTCGTGAAAGACCAAAACATCACGATTCATTTTAATGTACTTATGCAATATTTAAGATCACGGTAGCCTGTGCTAAACCAGCAAGTCTGAGAAATTAACACATTTTTTATAGTGATGGACCAATAGTTTGGCCAGGTCAATTAATCGGCTGATATTTGGTCATTTTGAGAACAGCAGTAACCATGCGATAACTGTGTGATTGGCTGATTAACACAAGTGTTGGGTCTCCCTTGCATCAGTTACAAAATCTATAACATTTTCTGCTTTCAATATGTTTTTGCTTTTATGAAACATGAGCAGAGCGTGTTTGTGTAAATCGTTCATAAAACCACTTTCAAACCAATTGTAGCATTTAATTCAACGCAACACTGAATATATTTGTTCTGCTTGTTTTTTTTCGTTTAAATTGTTCGTAAAAACATTTGTACGTTGTCGCATTTAATTCAATGCAACGATTTCCGTAAGAATGGTCTCACAAACTACTTAAATTTCTTCTGCTTGTATTTCTTGTATATTTGTAAAGCATTCGTAAAACCATTATCACGTCAAAAGATTTTAATGGTTTCACAAAGTACTTCAATTTTTTTTGCTTGTATTTGTGTAAATTGTTCGTAAACGCACTGTCACTTGTCGCATTTAATTTAATACAAATATTTTAATGATTCCACAAAGTATTTAAATATGTTCTACTTGTATTTCTCTGTAAATCGTTTGGAAAACTATGCTCATGTCAATTGTCGCATTTAATTCAATGCAAATATTAGAATTTTCCTTAAATTTGTTTTGCTTGTATTTTTGTGTAAATTGTTCGTAAAAGCATTATTATGTCACTTCTTGCATTTAATTTAATGCAAAAATTTTAATGATTTTGACAAAGTACTTATGTTTGTTTTGCTTATATTTCTGTGTAAATCATTTGTGAAACCATTATGACATCACTTGCCACATTTAATTCCATGCAAATACTTTTATGGTTTCCTGAAAACTGTACATTTGTTCTCCTTGTATTTCTATGTAAATGGTTTGTAAAACCAGTGCAACTTTTTGTATTTTATTCAATGCAAATATTTTAATGATTTCACAAACTAATTTATTCTGATTGTACTTTTGTGCAAGTCATATGAGCATTCTTACATAAATTGCCTCAAACTTCTGACCCACTGGAATTGTGATATAGTCAATTAAAAGTGAAACAATCTGTCTGTAAACAATTGTTGGAAAAATTACTCGTGTCATGCACAAAGTAGATGTCCTAAGCGACTTGCCAAAAATATAGTTTGCTAATATGAAATCTGTGGAGTGGTTAAAAAATGAGGTTTAATGACTTCAACATAAGTGTGTGTGAACTTCTGACTTCAACTGTATCTATATATATATATATATATATATATAAAAAATTTCCTACTAGTCACAGGTCAGTGTAAGAAACATCACCTGGATGAGAGGGGCCCCAGTGGGGTTCTGAAGCAGGGGACGCCCCGTGGCCGCCGTTTCCTGAATGCCTGCTCCACAAGTTTACTCTCGGATGAGGGGTCTATCCTCCAGAACGAACCCTTGCCCGGCTCCTCCTGAGAGCGTGGGACTTTGATAAAGTACCGATTCAAAGACAAATTGTGACGAATTGAGTTCTGAAATACAAAGACAGGGATCAAAACACTTATTAAATTATTCACTAAACTGACATCTTGAGTGCCTTCAGCTTACAGGAGAGTGTTTGTGGGTGTTCAAGACAAAAACTTATTTTTTTTATTTTTTGTGGGACAACAAAGTGCTGGGACTGACCTGCCAGCCCTTATCTGCCGTCCTGTAGTATGGATAGTTCTTGGTGATGTGTGTGTAGATGCCGTTTAGTGTTAACTGCTTGTCCTGCGCCAAAGTGATCGCCTGAACAATCAACTGAGCATACGAGTACGGAGGTTTGGAGTCGTCCTAGAAAAAAATAGAGATGACTGCTAACTGCAGAGTTTTTAAAACCAAATTTAAGACTTTTTAAGACCTTTTTCAAGACCTGAACAAATAAAATTAATACCGTATCACCATACCAAAATAAACCAACACAATCTCAAAATAAATCATGTATCACAGACTCAAACTTAAACAGGCAGGGGCACACATTCAACATGACCTTAACATTGCTTATCAGTGAAACAGGGTAGGCTATATGCAAGTTTAAAATACTCAAAACATGTTTTCCACATATATATCAAACTAAAATTGGTTTATGTACCATTATATAAACAAATACAAATTAGAGGTCGACCAATACTGGATTGTGCTGATTCGATATAATGTGTTGAAAGAAAGCCAGTTAGCCTGCCAATAGATTTTTTGTTTTTTTAATTGGAAGCCTATATTAAATGTTCTTAGTCTTTCCTTCCTGTGATGGGGAGGGCCAGACAGAGGCTACAAGAGTCAAAATTTTATTAAATTCCAGATGCACTTTCCATAATTTTAGTATGGATCTTTTAACTTTAAAGGCACTTTAACTTTGAAATACACCAGGGACTCTTATTTTGAGATGTCTGCGCTTCACTGCTTCCAGCTGCATATTCAAACAAATAAGGGATTTAAAATGTGCACTCCTACTATAATCTACAACGTATTACAATATAAACAAAGTAAACATTTTCATATTTCATCAACACTACATAATCATCATCAACAGTTGATCTTTAGTAATTGCTTGTCATAAATTTACGATCTGGCCTAATGATTGTGAACTGATCTGCAACAGCTGAAAACACTCACAAGCCCCCGCATGCTTGAAGAAATACAACAGTGCCACATTTTCACTCTCAAGCATACAGTGCATGCATTTATTTATTTAAATCGTATTCTTTTGAAGTTTGATAATCACATTAGGTCATATCACGATTCCTGTCTTTCCGCCCCCAAATTTAAGACCTCTTTAAATAAGGGGGTCTGGGTATCTCAGCGAGTATTAACGCTGACTACCACCCCTGGAGTAGCGAGTTCGAATCCCAGGGCGTGTTGAGTGACTCCAGCCAGGTCTCCTAAGCAACCAAATTGGCCCGGTTGCTAGGGAGGGTAGAGTCACATGGGGTAACCTCCTCGTGGTCGCTATAATGTGGTTCTCGCTCTCGGTGGGGCACGTGGCGAGTTATGCGTGGATGCCGCGGAGAATAGCATGAAGCCTCCACACGCGCTAGGTCTCCGCAGTAACACGTTCAAGCCACGTGAGATGATGCGCGGATTGACGGTCTCAGACGCGGAGCAACTGAGATTCCGGATTGAGGCGAGTCACTACGCCACTACGTGGACTTAGAGCGCATTCCAAATTGGGAAAAAAACAACAACAAAAAAGACCTCTTAATAAATGTAAGACTTTTGTTGTATCATTTAAGATATGTAAGACTTTTTATGACCTTAAATTTTGAAAAACTGAATTTTTAAGGATCTGCGGGAACACTGACTAAATTTGGCTTTAAGATACTTTTTGGGATGGTGGATTTTTCAACAATAATTGCCAATGTCAATATTTAAACAGAAGGGCTGAAATAACATGATTTACATGGCGACTTAAATATTTACATCATTTATTTGAATTAAATAAGGAAACAAATGAATGCACTTGAAGTTGATATGGACTGAAAAGAGAATGCATATTTTAAAGATGGTTATCGGCTGATGCCGATATATCTGTATGCCACAATATAGTACGTTAATTGCAAGGATGGTCAGCGCTCATTAAGGGATAAATGTCATGCCCATTAGTTCCTGGGTCACCCGACTAGGGAATAAACATGCTATCGTGTTAGTCAAAACACTATGAGTGCCCCCTAGTGGTGGTGCATATTATTACAGTAGCTCTGATGTTTATAATGAGATAAACACAGTGAAAATTTCACCTTTGGACTGTCTCCTTCCGAGACATCTTTATCGATCTCAGACTGTGAGTTTTCATTCATGAGCTGAAGATCAGGCACGATTCGGCCCATCCTGTACCCAGACGAACCGGCACCGCGCGGACTGGACGGACACGAGTTAGCAGCACTGATGAGGAAAAGAGAAAATATATTACCATCCACCCCAAAATCATTTTCCAAAGCTGTGGGATGGAAACTGACTGAACGCAGGGTAGAAGGAAGTTTAATTTTCTTTGAAAGACACGAAAACTGCTATTCTTTTGTCTTGGAGCCAAACTCAATTAAATCAAATAAAAAATGCTGTATAAAAGACACAGCTGCAGCCATGATTAAGACGCCACTCAAGATCACAAACTCAAATTACGCAAAAGAATCTCATTTGGATGGGTGGATGGATGGATCGATCCGATGGGCTTGGATGGATGGATGGATGGATGAATGGATGGATGGGTTTGGATGAATGGATGGATGGGTTTGGATGAATGGATGGATGGATGGATGGGTGGGTTTGGATGGATGGATGGATGGGTTTGGATGAATGGATGGATGGATGGATGGATGGATGGATGGATGGGTTTGGATGAATGGATGGATGGGTTTGTGTGGGTTTGGTGGATCTACAATTTCTGGCAATTTCATGCACCAGGAGTTAATTTTTATTAAAATGGACAGACTTCAACTTTCTTCTTTTTATTGTATGAAAGTCACATTAAAACTGGCTTCAAAAACCTAGTTAAACATAATCAAGGCATGTTTTCCCCATACTGTTTTTTACTAAATGCACGCAAGGAAAGATATGCATCAATATAACAATAATACACAGCAATATTTTCCTACAATTTGAGTGATGACGCAAATGAATCGCTGAATCAAATTAATTGAAATAGACAGTTCGAACTTATCAGAAATTAATCAAACTCACCAACTCGAACACCGTTTTTGCATTGAAGTTGAAACCAAAAAAATCTCTGTCTAACTCTCTTATACTAGAGAGTTGCGAGGCGAGGAAGGACAGAGGAACTACTTACATGATGCACTCTTTGATCAACTTAACTGCCCAATAAAAAGAAATGCAACAACCTTCTATCGACAATGAATTAATCACAAGTATTTCATGAACATTTTACCTGAGAGTCCCGGTGGGTGAGGGCAGAGGGCTCATGAGGTGAGAGATGTTATCTGGAATGTTGATGGTTAGTGGAGAGATCTGCGGCTGAACGGCTTTCACTGGAGACTCGGGTTCTCTCTTCTCACGCTTGACGCTCACCAGCGCAGTGAACGTGATCTTTATATTTGTACTGGGGAAGCGGAAAGTGCACCTGAGAGAAAGAGAGTTGAACAATATGTCAAAATATGCTGCTAACAATAGCCAAGTCAGAAAAAAAATATATATGTTTTTCCTTAAATGTAACGTTTTCTTAGAGACAATATGGGGTTTGAGCATGTTCAACAAATCAATGTAAATCCTTGTAGATAGTACAAATTATGCAGTTAAAAATAAACATGTAACAAAAAATAATATATGAAATATAAAATCATTTTTATTGATGGAATACCTGACTTTGTTTAATTACAAATTGAAATTCATTTAAATACAGGATTAAAAATAATTCGATTTTATTGATATAATTAAATCAAATTTTATTTTTAATTTGCAATAATAGCTGGAAATTATACAGCAAATAACAGAATTCCATGACTGCTATAATTCTATCTAAACACATTTTTGCTGGAAAATGATTGTAAACAGTGTAAAATTGTACTGATTTGTTTGTAATTTTCATCCTTTTAAACCAATTCCCAGCAGAGTTCACAACAACATACAATACATCACGGAAATAGAAAAGTTTAAACTTGCAAAGCATAAAAACATGTTGTTTTGGTAAGTGACAGTTCCATCAACTGGCCCAATATTGGGCCATCATCAAGATTTTGCATTTATTAGTGCACAAATGTTATTTTAACACCAATTAAACCACTCAACGGTTTTGTCATGCTGGCTTGCAGGCAACTTTTACTCAACAAAAGCGATTACAAAGACCAAAATCTAGTCAATGAAATATTGTAGAGCTGAGCAAAGCTACAAAAATATTTACTACAGACATTTCTGTGACTTTTTCAGGCCTGGAAATCAAAATTTTAATAAAATTAACCTACAAATGGTTTACTTATAGTTCTAGCTGGGATAAAAGAACGTATATTTACTTTTATGTTGTGTTTCGGTCATTTTGACCCAGACAACTTTTCCCCCCTTAGGAATATTTTACTTAATCCAATTGGAATAATATTTCTTGACTTTGTTCACATATAGTATCTTAAAACACACACACAAAAATAGACCTTTATCTTTTCTACTATTTTTATGGTTTTATTTCACTTGGTTACACTTGTTGTGTTCCCGGTCAAAAATGACCGGCCATTGGAAATGAATGGATTAGACTACAAAATACAGAAATATGAAGTGTTCAGGAGCATCCCAATCCTTTAGATGAGCATATATGTGGACGTGTGTTTACACACACAAAATCCTCGGACATGTGTGTTGAGCACTCTTTTATGCATCATCTTTCCATGTACTCTTGAAGCAATATTTAAAGATCTACTTATCATATTATGTTGTTATATGTTTCAGGAATTAATAAGAAAAAACGTGACAAAAAGCCACTCCTGTTTATTATGTGTGTCAGTGTGAATTTCAAACACTAAAACTCACTGCAGTTTGGCCTTTGAGTGAAACAAATTTGCTCATTGCATTCTACAAATTGAGACCTTTCCAACAATATACAACACATGGGTACCCCATCTTATTTATGGTTTTACCAACTATGAATATAACTGTTGTGATAACAAATTTGCAAATGATGACTACAAAACAGTTCTTACTTGTCAGCAAATTAAAAAGCATTATTTAAGAATTGGTAGGATCATCTATTTGCATTGTAAAGTCCAGATTCTAAGCTTTTTTTTTAAAAAGGAGAATAAAACCTCATAATTACTAAAAAGAAGTCGATAAAAAGATCTAATGCAATATCTTGTTATAATATATGCAATATCAGAGATTTATAAACAATCTTAGTGGGCCGGTCATTTTTGACCGGGAACACAAAATGTGTTAGCACAAAACGAACATAACTCAAGGGTTAAAAAAAATTCACACTTCAGCTTTAAAATTCCCTGATATTTTCAGGTTTTCTCTGACTGTGGGAACCCTGTATCATACACTGAATCAAACAAGTGCCAACATGAATCCAGGCTTGAGCTCTGCATAAAAACAAAGCTTCAAGAATCACAATTCAAAACGGTCATACTAATAAACTACAATTCCAGGTTGTGCAAGTGTACCAGACTACACAACTGAGTAAGTTATCAAAGTGTTATCAGTCATGTTTCAAATGTCATTTTCAGGCACTGAAGTCAATACTGACAGATATTGCCACATCCGATACTGACAGATATTAAAACAGGTGCTTTAAAAGGCTATTGAGATTTTAGCAAAGACGCAGGGGTTGGTGGAGCGAGTCGAGTTCTCAAAGCAATGCTAAAATTAACCGTCCCTTGATGAACTAATATTCAGTGTTAACATTAACAGTCCAAAGAGTAAACAATACGACACGGCCACAAAAACACCACTGAACAAATGCAGCTCACAAAAGACAGACAAAATGACTTTCCAAGATAATAGAAAACAATATATGTGCATGTATACATTAGGAATTTAATCAAGAAATGTAGAACTTTAGAATTTCCTCATTTAGAATCGAACGGTCAGGTAATGAAGTTCATTAAATGCCTCAGACAATTAGATTTTAGAGCCAGAGCTTATATAAATCTATATAAATAGGGAATGTCTTTTGACAGGAGTCAATTCTGATTGCTGTACCATTTTAATATTCCTTTTATTTACAATCCACTAGACCTAGTCTGAATGTAAATGTTTCTTAAAGGGAATGATCATCCCGTTTAGAAGCATTCAGAATCAGTTTGTAATGCTGTCAGAGGTTTGAGATGTTCCTCAGTGGTGGATGAAGGCCAGTCTCTCTGTTGCAGCATTATGGTCCATATGCTTGGTACCATTTGACGTGCGTTTGTGCCAGGCCTTGTAATAAACTTCATGCCAGACCCCTGCAGCCCTGAAATACAAGCCAGCACATGCAAACAAACACAGTGGTCATAACACCAATGTCTTTAATTATCCTTGAAGTGGGAGAGAGGCAACTTCTGCCTATTCATTAAGAAATTCACTTTCCTGCATTTTTAACATTAAAAGTTGTGTTAAAATTAGTAACTGCATTTACGCATGAACAATACTTTTATAGCATTTATTAATCCATAATAATGTTACTTTCAACAAATATTCATACAGTTTTAACATTAAAGTTGTATACAGTGCTGTGTCCTGATTTGTTCTATTTTTGTGTATTTTTCATACTAAATTGTTTCAGATCTTCAAACGAGATATAACAAAGACAACCTGAGTAAACACAACATACAGTTTTTTACTGAAGCAAAAAAGTTATCCAACACCTATATCACCTATGTGAAAAACTAACTGCCCCCTTAAATTTAATAGCTGGTTGTGTCACCTTTAGCAGCAACAGCTGCAACCAAACACTTCCGATAACTGGAGATCAGTCTTTCACAACACTGTGGGGGAATTCTGGCCCACTCTTCTTTGCAGAACTGCTTTAGTTCAGCCACATTGGAGGGTTTTCGAGCATGAACTGCCCATTTATGGTCCTGCCACAGCATCTCAATCAGGTTCAAGTCAGGACTTTGTCTAGGCCACTCCAAAACTTTAATTTTGCTTCTTATGTGTCATTCAGAGGTGGACTTAGCACTCCTATGCTTTGGATCATTGTCTTGCTGCATAATCCAGTTGAGCTTAAACTTCAACTCACGGACTGATGACCGGACGTTCTCCTTTAGGATTTTCTGTGAGAGAGCAGATGTTTCCTTCAATTATTGCAAGTCGTCCTGGCCCTGAAGCAGCAAAGCATCCGCACACCATCACACTACCACCACCATGCTTGACTGTAGGTATGATGTTATTTTTGTGGAATTCTGTGTTTGATTTACACCAGATGTAACGGGACCCCTGTCTTCCAAACAGTTAAATTTTTGACTCATCAGTCCACAGAACATCTCCCAAAAGTTTTGAGGATCATCAATGTGTGTTTTGGCAAAATTCAGATGATCATTAATGGTCTTCTGGATTAGCAGTGGTTTTCGCCTCGCCACTCTTCCATGGATGGCATTTTTGCCCAGTGTCTTTCTGATAGTGGAGTCATGAACAGTGACCTTTACTGATGCGAGAGAGGTCTGCAGTTCCTTGGATGTTGTCCTTGGCTTTTTTTGTGACTTCCTGGATGAGTCGTCGCTGTGCTCTTGGAGGAATTTTGGAAGGTCGGCCACTTCTGGGAAGGTTCACTACTGTGCCAATAATGGCTCTCACTGTGGTCCTTTGGAGTCCCAGAGCCTTTGAAATAGCTTTGTAACTCTTCCTAGACTGATGTATTCCAATCACCTTTTTTTCCTCATCATTTCTGGAATTTCTTTAGACCTTAGCATAGTGTGTGCTGCTGGACGAGACCTTTTAGCCAACTTCATGCAGCTGAAAAAGTTTTATTTATGTGTTGATTTGATTGAACAGGGCTGGCAGTAATCAAGTCTGGTGTGTCTAGTCCAGCTGAACCCCATTATGAATGCAGTTTCATAGATTTGGGGATTTAGTAACTAACTAATACTTTTTCACACAGGACAAGTTGGTATTGGATAACTTTTTTTGCTTCAATAAATAACATTATCATTTAAAAACGGTATTTTGTGTTTACTGAGATTGCCTTTGATTTATGTTAGATTTTGTTTGAATTTTTGAAACAATTTAGTATGAGATGTACACAAAAACAGAGGAAATCAGGATGGGGTCAAATACTTTTTCCACAGCACTGTATGTGAACAAACATTAATGCATTAACTAACAATGAAAAATAATTTACATAATCTATAATACTGTTAATTTCTACATATACGAATACATTTTTTAATATTTAAAGTAGTATGTTAACATTAGTTAATGCATTACGATGAACTAAAAAAACACTTTTACAGCATTTATTCATCTTTAATAATGTTATTTCTACATATACTAATGCATTAACAAATTATTATGAACTAACAATGAACAATAGTATATTTACTAGAGCCCGACCGTTATGGGATTTTTGAGACCGATACCGGTTTTAGAGGAGGAAAATTCACAGATTACCGAAATGGTGGCTGATATATTTAATTTTTGAGCTGGAATAAAAACAGACCTTTTCTATGTGGATTTTTCACCGATTCTGCACTGATATGACTATGCAAAGGTACTCAGAAAGCTGCTTTCTTAAACAAATATTTTTAGGAAAGAATATTTGACAATATATTATACATAGTCAACAAATTCTAGAAATGAACACTGAGAAAAAGAATAAATCAAAATACAATAAATAGCTTAAAAAACATCAGTACTGTTTAGTATGTCAATTGCTGACCAATAAAATAAATAATAAAAATACAATAAATAGCTTAATTAACATCAGTACTGTATGTTTAGTATCATTAAATGGCTGACCATTAAAATAAAGAATAAATACAAATAAAATAAATAGCTATATAAACATCAGTATTACTGTTTAGTATCGGTCAAATGCGGACTATTTTAATACTGCCAGTCAATTAGGGGCAGGTTGTAAAACAAGAAGCATTTACACCTGCCGAGTCAAGAGATAAACAGCGGCGTTACACTGTATTCTGCTATACTTTTAAAATACATTTTATAAATGCATGACTGTAAATGTTCGGTTGAAAGGGGTACCAAACTGTGAATCCTGAACAAAACAGTTTGGTGAATACATGTTTACACATTAGCTTCCATTCAGCTGATAAAGCAATGAAAGTAGCTACGTGGTAAGCTAGTTAGCTATAAGCTCATTGTCACGGAGAGTAAAAGATGGACCAGCATTGCATCTCACCAACTAGGTAACAACGTAGCGTGAAATCAACACTCAACAGACACAATTCACCACTGTACCGTTGTCTGCTGAGCTGCAAAAATATGCACCAATTCTAAAGCACTGTTTTCTGCATTATATGTTCTGAAAAAAAGTTTTCATATCTGTGCATATCGGTAAACATATACACCGATACTGATATATCGGTGAAAGGCTAACATTTGCCGATAATATTAGCTGACCGATATATCGGTCGGGCACTAGTTATGACACCAATTCAAGCATTGTTTTCTGCATTATACGTTCTGAAAAAAGTTTTCATATCTGTGCATATCGGTAAACATATACGCTGATACCGATATATCGGTGAAAGCTTAATATCGGCTGATATCATTGACTAATAAGGCAACTAATCTTTACCAATTTAACATTAACCAAGATTAATAAATGCTCATGATAACTAATGGATTAAATAACGCTAACGTATACAGCCTTAATAGTATCTAAAAATCTTTTTGTTTTTGCACATTTTAATCAAGAGTATCTGGAATTAGTCTGTGCAGTATTAAAGCTTCCGCTGCTTTCCAGGCAGCCATTCAGAGCACAATTCCATCAAGGCAACCACGAGGGGCTCTTTAAAACAGGACTGTTCGGATCCCAACCCCCCCAACATTCCTCACTGTGGGTGCTGTGTGTGTGTGTGAGATTCGAGCAGGCTTGTTCCTGCATATCTACCCTCGTCTTGCCCAGAAATCACAAGACGCAAAACATGCAGATGTGTTTCCCTATCAAAACACACTGCAGCATGCTTTTGCACACAAACATAAAAATTTAAAAAAAAAAAAATATTCTATTTGATTCTATTTGAACTTTAAAAAAATATTCAACAACAATTGCAATTTATAACATGGAAACTTTAACACAGGGAGTAATCTGAACTTCAAAATCAATCAAAAATCAGAATGTGCATGTCAAAGATGTAAAAACACGATGAATAACCTAATCCTAAGTGAATAATTAGTTCACCACTAGCATCACAAAACAAAATTCCAAAAAAAGTACCGTTTTCAAACAGGTTTCCCCACCCTCTGCCATTGGTCGAACAAACAGATAATCCTGCTCCAAACCCATGCCACTGATTGAGCCACAGGTGTGGTGTTGGGCTGGTCGCATCAATGCTAAACATACTTCGCTGCTACTTGGCTATTAAAATATTGAACTGATCAGAGATCTGTCACACTAGTTAATCGTGGCTACACCCTGCAGTTTGTAAAGCACTGTGCTGCGCACGTGCAGGAGCGCGGTGTTTTGTAGATGCCATATAAAGTCGAAAAGATCAACATTTAAAAACGCGTCTTAATTTCGAATTTAAATTTGACTGCCTTACAAAGGCATGCCAGGGGAACGTTAATATACA
Organism: Myxocyprinus asiaticus; assembly: GCF_019703515.2. NCBI lineage: Eukaryota > Metazoa > Chordata > Actinopteri > Cypriniformes > Catostomidae > Myxocyprinus > Myxocyprinus asiaticus. Next base: position 47,333,136 of record NC_059356.1, on the reverse strand, counting down.
TTGCAGAATCGTTGTCATTTAGATGTGAGATCACGTGGGTGTCTGAATCGAGATCGCGATCTTTTAACGACTGATCGTGCAGCTCTATTCTGCAGGTTTATTAAGGTGTTGTGGACAGTATTTTTATAGAGTGTTGCCGATTCTTTATGCTGGGGTGTCTGACAGACAACGGATTGCTTTAATAAACCTTTGCAGAAAAAACAAACTGTTGGATGCCGTGAACTAGGCTACATGTACACAATAATCTTTCATTTACACACTTTTGAAGCACTCTGGTTACACTGAAGCACATCACTTTGCTCGAGATGCGCATAAGCGTTATCGTGCCCTAGACTGGAGCATCTCTTATTATCTCCAATTAATTTTTTGTGTATTTATCAGTTTTCTTATTGTAGGGCTTCCAAATATCCTCCAGAAATACATCCAATAAGACGTTCAATTGTGATATATGCATTGTTTTGCATCAGTGCTGTCGCGTAATAAGAAAATTAGCAAATAATCTTAAAACCGGTTAACCGCATTTTGTTTCACAGATCGTAATCTAACCTTCAAAAACGCACAGCGTGGCATCCCTACCCCCAGCCCAACGTACACAGCATCAATTTCACATTTAAACTTGTTTGACTGTTGTTGAAGCGTTTAGCTTCGCGTCTGTGTGCAACCATTGAACCGTGCCAAACCTCTCACTTTTTTTTTTTGTTGATTTTCTCCCCAATTTGTAATGCCCAATTCCCAATGCGCTCTAGGTCCTCGTGGTGGCGTAGTGACTCGCCTCAATCCGAGTGGCGGAGGACGAATCTCAGTTGCCTCTGCGTCTGAGACCGTCAATCAGCGCATCTTTTCACGTGGCTTGTTGAGCGCATTACCGCGGAGACCTAGCGCGTGTGGAGGTTTTATTGTTTTGAGGAAAAAAGGCTATACAATGCTTGAAATTTCATCCAAAGGTGTACACTACAGTGTTCAAAGAGGATAAGTACATCAGAGCCTCTAGTTTGAGAAATAGACGCCTCACATGTCCTCAGCTGACAGCTTCATTGAATTCTACCCGCTCAACACCAGTTTCATGTACAACAGTAAAGAGAAGACTCAGGGGTGCAGGTCTTATGGGAAGAATTGCAAAGAAAAAGCCACTTTTGAAACAGAAAAACAAAAAGAAAAGAAACACAGACATTGGACAACAGATAATTGGAAAAGAGTGTTATGGATCTTAACCCCATTGAGCTTTTGTGGGATCAGCTAGACTGTAAGGTGCGTGAGAAGTGCCCGACAAGACAGTCACATCTATGGCAAGTGCTACAGGAAGTGTGGGGTGAAATGTCACCTGAGTATCTGGACAAACTGACAGCTGGAATGTCAAGGATCTGCAAAGCTGTCATTGCTGCACGTGGAGGATTTTTTGATGAGAACTCTTTGAAGTAGTTTAAGAAGTTCTGAAAATTTTATTTAAATTGTAATAGTAATTTTTCACATTATTAATGTCCTGACTATACATTGTGATCAGTTGAATGCCACTTTGGTGAATAAAAGTACCAATTTCTTTCCATAAGACCAAAATCTGTACACTACTCCAAACTTTTGGCTGCCAGTGTGTATATACATGTATGTGTATATCACACACTACTTATTTTGGCTATTTTGAAGTAGTAGTCTACAGATTCTGTCTGGATCTGCCCGTGACATCTGCAGAAGCATCAGCAGCTCTTTGTGCTGAAAGACATCCAATAAGAGAACAACTCTTCACTAATTAAATGCTCTTTAGTCACTTGATCAATATTGTAACTCAAACGGTCTCTTCCTCAAACGGGCTGTCCATTGTAGTACATACAACCATCTGGACATACTCTATGACTCAGTGGGTGGAACTCATTGATTTTGCACAGACTAAAGTGTCTAAACGTGGCTCTGTTCCAATCGTTAGAAAACCGGCAGACTAACTAGCGAAATATCAAGCACGTGTCGCACATTGTAACAAATTTACTGCTGGTTACGCAATGATGTTTGGACAGACATTGGTAAACATTATTTTGCTTACAGGACTTAAGCTGGGCAATATATTGAATATATTTGCAATGATTTTCTATATATTGTCCTTCCGTTTAATGTAGTCTGGCGTAATAACTTTGGGAGACCACAAGAGGGTGACATAACATTTACCGAAGATGGTCGTGGGTAGTAGTATAAGGCACGGGTATCACATAACACAGGATGAGCTGATGTGGCAGGTGGCAGTTGAAAATTCTAGTTAGACAAAAGTTATGAAGGTTTTTCTTATCCTTCAAGAATGAACAAAGTGACGTTGATGTGTTTGCAGGTTGGTGTGTGAAACCGCTATAACTGCGCAAACTGAACGATGCAATTCTCTGTCTGTCAAACCACAAAAAGACATACTTGTAACTGATAATACATTGTGTAGGCTATGTGAAAGATACATATACACAATATATCATCCACTGATGGCTAGAGTAAATAATCTTTGTTCTATAATGATTTGGATCGAATTTAATGGAAAACTATGGGAGTTCAGAATTTTGGCCGGTGACGCTGATGAGCGTACCTCATAGAAAATAAAATGTTTCGAATTTTAAAACACGCCCTGTCATCCGCCAGACACATCCAGTGTGTGACCCCATTTAATTTACCTTGCCGCACACACTTTACCAAAACAGTGCTGAGAAATATGTTTGAAAAGACAAAGACTACTATAAATACGGCGAGCTGCCCTATTTATATCTGAAAAATGAGATATATATCGATAATCATCGGGAAAACTTTGATTATCGATCTCAAGCCTAATGATTTCACTGGTGATATAAAATTAAGCACCATGGCAAATACTGTTATGATTTAAATGCATTTTTATTTGACTAATAACTTTGCTAAAGTGCACGTCAGACAAGTTCGTGATTCCTCCTTGTCTCGCAGCTCACAAGCATGAGAGTGTTAAGACAGATGCTTTAATTAGCTCTCAATTGGATTAAGATTTACATACAATTTGATTAGGATTAATTTGGTTATATTTTAGTTAGGCTTATAATTAGAGATCCACCATATTTTTAAGTGTACGATAACTGATATGCATAAACGATTTTTAATTGTTGTTTTATTTTGCTTTTAGGCATATTAACAACTTAATCCCTTATCACTAGCTATGTTTCCACCTAAGTTGCAAATTTAATTTATGCAAAAACACTAAATATCTCAAAAACAATGTGCGAATAAAGACGCGTTTCCATCCCATGCGTTCAAAAGAACAAAATTGACACATCGGCACAAACTGAAGCCACTGTGACACTTTTATTAATAAAATACTCGCGGTTTAGAGCACGCAGACAAAACACTGTAAATAACTCGTCTCATGTCTGGGAACGACAGCGCATCACACAGTTCTGGGAGCACTGTGTGTGTGCATTCATCCATCCTTATGACTTTACTGTGCAGATCTAATAATATATTTTTCTAAAGTGTCAATAAACCTGCTCTTTGGCATAGTTCAACTTTGTTTTCGGCTTATTTGCTCTACAAACTCTATGCAGGCTTTGGATTTTGTAGATACCGTTATTTCAGGATGACCAGAACATTTCAGGTGCAATGATTGGTCTGCTGGTTAGTCCAGTTGTGAACGAGTTATTTAGTCACGTGACTTTTTTGATGCGCATCGTGTTCCTAATCAATTCAATAGTAGTTTATTCGCTAAATGTGTTTCCATCATAGTTTATGCGCAGTTCTTCTTAATAAAAAAATAAAATGTCTCAACCTCAAGCAGGCGTATAATTTTTTCTGCGCATTTTGGAGATTTATTCACATCTTGGTGTTTCCATCCAGCAGTTTTTATGCAATATTCCAAAATGTGCATGGAAACCCAGCTACCAGTAAATTGCTTTACAAAACTTATTTTGCGCACAGTCTACAAATAATTAATTTGACTAGCTTTGGTTGCAATATACACTTGTTCAAAGCCTCACACTTAATTAATATTTAAAATATAAAGTTTGTTGTGTCTGACTTTATAGGTAAACCCAATAAAAAAGAACCCATAACCGAGTAAGTGGAAAAGTGTAAATATCGTTTGAAAATATTGGTCAATCTCTAGGTATAATGTCCATTTCGCTTTGTCTTGGTACATTACGAAAATAATTTAATAACTTATTTAATTAACAACAGGGCACAAACTATTAGAGGTCGACCGATAATGGATTTACCAATACCGTTAACTAAATTGGGCAGTACCTGCCGATAAAGATTAATCAATCGATAGTTTTTAAAATTGATACTGAATGAATAACACTCAAAGTAAAATAGTGCTGAACTTTATTACAAAAATAAACAGTATTGACTGAACCATGAAAATGTATTGTACTTTTTAAAATGAAATAAATATTAATATATATGAACTAATATTCACATTTTAAAGCCAGCTGATTTTTAAATTGACGTTGTTTCCTTAGTCCACAAGAGGGTGCAATAAATACATAAACCATTCAGCACCGTTATATTATTGCAAAGAACATTCCTATCATGGCTGTTAAAAAAAAGAGCATTTCATTTAAAACTTATGTGCTTAAATAAATAAAAAGTTTTAGTCGGTCCATATTCTCAAACGTTAAGTCAAAAGTAAAATGAGGGGGGAAACGCTTCAATAGACAGTTCACATGGTGTTACACTTGCACTGATTCCTACTACTCCAGACTCAAGCTTCATATTAACAGTTGTATATAGAGTAGCGATATTCACAGACAGCAGTGGTATTCGGCTGAACTCGGTGGTGAAGTGGCTCAGACTATGAGCCCAGGCCAGGGGCTGTTCAATCAGACGAAACACAACAGACTGGAATCGAACGCGAGGATCTTGAGACACACATTTCCAAGTTGAGTATCTTTCCTGACAAAGCATTTAAACAACTCATTGCTTAATCTGAGAAATGCTTATAAGAGGGCAATACACAACGGCCAAAGACCTCCACCAACTGTAAGGGGCTGTTCACACCGAACGCTTTTGCAACCATCCATTTGTTTTTATCTGTAAACGCACGCTAGATGAACGTCTTTGTTTCCCATTGTTTTGTTTATTCAGCGTCTCATGTTTTTTAGATGATGTGTCTAATTAAAAAGAACTTTAAAAGCATATTGAGACACCTGCTTTCGGTTAAACTGTATTTGTTGCACTGTGTCCAGCCTTTTTTTAGATCTGAAGTCATTGTATTACAGTGAGGATAAAAATTCAGAAATCAGATGCGTTTCTGATTTGTTTATACGTTTCTCTCGGCTGCATGAAGATATTAATTTGCTTTCTCACGACACTACCTTTAAATATGCAACTTAGCTGACTAACGAATGCATAAACGTGACCAGCTGGATATAAACTAATGCAAATAGATGGTAATAGATGGTAACAATCGTAACATTTAAACATTTGGGTAGGACTTGCGTGTATTTTTGTAACATTGTTCTAACCACTTGAGGTTAGCTTTAATGTTAGCGTCCTCTCAGCCTTGTTGGCAAACATACTGCTAGGGCTGAACGATTTGGATAAAAAATCGAATTGCGATTATTTTTTTCAATTGCAATTGCGATTTGAAATGCGATATGATAAACATACAACAAAAAAAAGTGTCATTTCTTTCAACCAAAATTAAACCATGTTTTTCCCATGATTTACTGCCGACCGGAAATACTGTTCTAAAAAGGGTGTTCATTTTTGAGTCTTCTAAATCGAACCAAAGTAAATAAATAAAACAGTGAAACAGAGGGAGGAAAAATATCATGATCACATTGCATCTGTCTGCTTTGTAAAAAAAATAAAAATAAAAATGTCTAATTTGTGAAAGGGTCAGTTCACTTTATCAATTGTTTTGAAACCCAGTCAATTTGAATATTATTATTGCAATAATATGATATTAAGAAATTATTATAAAAATATATTATTGTGCTATAATAATGCATTATTATTATTATTAATAATATTATTATTATTCAACAGTAATTTATTTAATAATTTCCTAACTTACTATGCAGTCTGGTTAAACCCTTAAGTCTATGTTTCGGCAGAAGCTTTTATTTTGAAAACTGAAAGTGCTGACGCGGATGTTTGTAGATGAGATGAGAACAGCCTGTTGTGAATTAAATGCTCTCATCTGCCTTGCTGTCAACACAAACACACTCATGGGGTTATTTTAAATGTGTATAGTCAATTATAGTAGTAGTGGCCAAAAATATACTGTATGTGAAAATACACAAATGTGCAATTAAAGTAAATTGGGGGCGCTTATCGCACGTTAGCACACCGAATCGAACGCAGAGTACATCTGTCACTAAGGACAGCACATAGACAGAATGTGTGCATATGGATCACAGAACCACTTCGAAACCACATGTGTAATACAATGATCCCATTTACATGTATTTAAGAAAGCACTACAGACAAACAGCAATGCACATAGGCGCACCACAGCAGGAAGCTTGTGGAGACTAATTATTTATTGAATTTAATAACAGCCCTTGCGGTTTGATAATCGCACTGGGTCAAATCGTGATTCCGATTTAATTTTGGTTAATCGTTCAGCCCTACATACTGCTGTTCTCTATTAAAGCAGCATCAAGTCAACAAATTAATTACTTTATAATGATATGGCAACGTGTACAGTAGTGTACTGTATACATACCTTTATGTTGTTGATGTTTTAAATCCGCATCTGAAGTGTTCAGCTCCATATAGTGTAGTCTCACGTGTCAAAACAAACACCGCAAGGCATCAGTGAAGTGATCGTTTTTATTTCGCCTCAAGAGGTCGCTCTCATACTGTATAACGACAACGGACCCTTCCCAGCCGCTACCGGTGTGGATTTTTGCCGAAAACCGATAGTTCCAGAAATCTGTTATTGGTGCCGATTAATCGGCAAAACCGATATATCGGTTGACCTCTATAAACTATGCACTTCAATTGCTACTTATTTAACAGACATAATAATCAACACAAGCAAAATGAACAGTACAGTTTAAAGTAAGATTCATTTTGGGATTTTAGGAATCCTTATCAGGATCGTTCAAATTAAGACAACGATTAATCGGAAAATCTAGTTTTGTTTACCCAGACCTAGCTTTAATACAATTAAAGTTCAATGGCAAAAACTGCAAGAGCAAGTTAAATTCATATTCATGAATCCCTTCAAAGTTCAATCTGTCTGATTCAATTCAAAACTCATTTAGCATACTCACAAATGTTAATGGACGTCTTTAAGCCATCTCAGAGTACATAAAGGTACATAAATGTCAAAATATTGAATATTGACAAAAAGTTGAAAAATATTGGGATATATATATATATATATATATTAAGGTTTTTCGCCCAGTCCTACATGGGACTACAAAGAGATAACAGCTTTGAAGCTCACTCAAAAACACTTTAACTGTCTTGTTTATATTTCATGAAACCCCACACACAGCCTACATCAGAATGTCTGTCTGCCATATTTAGAAAGATCAGATCAAACTATATCTGCTCACTGCCCACTTCTAAATATGTAATAAACATAAATAAACTAGAACAGAAATAAGGAGTGTTGTCGAGTGTACTGAAGTCTGACGCAGGGATTTGATGCTGTGCAGAAAAGATGAATAAATGAATAAAAATGAAGAACAAATGAATAAACGTCGCACCACATGAATGATGCAAAAATAGTTTTTGCAAAAACAGATCCATGACATACATTTTATTTGTGCAATATTTTATATGATGCATTCAGTCAAAACATTAGCACCAAACCCATAGTTTGCACACATGGCACACATCACACCATCTGAGTGTGTATGTTTACACACCAGCTGACCCTAAACAACACCCTACACTCATTCAACAACACAGCATGCAATGCATTTGCTCTTTACTGCACACATTTTTGCCCAGTTGCCAGGTGATGTTTGATGCATGTGTTTGTACATGCATATCAATTAGAGGCTAAATATGCCACTGCAAACGCCTATGGTGCACAAAAAACACTTTACTTGCCCGTAATTCCCAAATATGCTTCCCACTCCTGTC
>NC_059356.1:47310102-47320102 GCF_019703515.2 Myxocyprinus asiaticus | reverse complement strand
ATGTGTAATGACTTTAAAAGTAACCATAAACTAAAAGGTATTAAAGTGCGTTCCTTACACGTTTAACACGTTTAATGCATACCTCTGGTCTTTAGTGGCCCGGGACCTCATTCCACCCCCTGTACCTCATCAAGTTTTTGGAGTTATGCCCACACTTAAGTACATAACATGTACTGTAAAAATGTCAAAATTGCAAAAAAAAAAAAAAAATTATATATATTATAATATAATTATATTCATGACCAAAAGTGTATACTGTGGTCATTAAAGACTCAAGATGTGTAATAGTGTTGCTTTTTGCACTTCCATAAATAATATTTTATTAATATTTCATATGTATATAAGTTTACTATCACAGGCTATCTATTTCTTTGTTTAATATAAGACAAATGAGGACTATATTCATACAAATAAATACTATATCACACTGATTATCTGTGTGACAATGGTGAATTATCAGTATTTCATATACGTTATTTGTTACTCAAGGTGTCGCTGATGTTTCAGTGATTGACTTGAATTACATTTGACATTGCTATTTGATGAAGAAGCAACGTGGAAGTAAACTATAGCAAGTGTAACACATGAACAGTATGATGTGACTATTGTCTTTTGGGTGTACTACTGAAATTATGCAAGTTGTGTGTCTATTTAGACTCAATAAGTGCCTGAGAAAATATAAGTGTGTAACGTGTGTAGCTTATGTGTTATGTGTAGCTCAATATGTGTTTGACAGCCAGTTGCGCCTCATGAAATTTCAGTGTGAAAGAAAGGAATCCTGTTCTAGATGTTTGTTGCATCATCTCTTTGATATAAAAAATAAAACATCTTAATACATCAGAATATATTATGTTTTATTATTTTCTAATTGTCTTGAATATACAGTATTTTGAAAATTTTACACTGTCTGGATATTTTGTAGATGCATTTGTGATAGATATGCGTGCTGGGTCTCTAAAAACACAAGGTACATAATGTCTGGTGAAACACCCATTTAATTTACATTTATTTTCACTTTTATCCAAAGTGACTTACAGTGCCTTTATTACAGGGACAATCCTCCTGGAGCAACCTGGAGTTAAGTACCTTGCTCAAGGACACAATGGTGATGGCTGTGGGGATTGAACCAGCAACCTTTTGCTTAACAGTTCAGTGCTTTAGTCCATTACGCCACCACCACCAATTTAACAAGTTAATACTTACAATAAATGAATTTTCTCTGGGTTTACACCACATGACCTTTTCACAAAAATGTCAGAATATCAGATTTCTATTCACCATAAACAACAAAATGGCAACCTGCTTGTTGGTTCCACCACTTGACTTCGATTTGGTGCACAAAACATTAAAAAATATTTATTAGATCAGATTTAATCAGATTTTTTTCCGTCTCCGGACAGTTACACCACATGACATTTTTTTTTACTTATAAGATATCAAAATTACTTTAAACTCAGAAATAAAACACATGTTCATCATAGTAGTGTGAATTGAATTTTTAATGTAGTTTTAATTAAATTAATAGATCTGGTCAAAATAAGCATCACATCATTGATCCGTTTATGGAAGAGTAACGTATGGCAATATTACATTTCTGGACATGCACCATGGTAAACTATGTTGTTGTTGTTGTTGTTGTTGTTGTTGTTTAAGATAGCAGTCCTATGATATTCTATGAAGTACACTGCCATACTAAAAATGTATGTTTCTCATAATATACAGTACTTATGGTAAATGCTTACAGTCAGTTTGGTAGACAAATATAAATTGTTTATGTATGATTTTCTTTACAAAACAAAAATCTGAATTGGTCACTGCATAATTCCTATACATGTGTTTGATTATCCTAAAATGTGGAATAGCAATAATAAAGAATAGGTAGGTGTGTCAGGCTTCTGTAAATGTTATTGAACACGAATGTTCGGTTTTGGGGTACGTACTACTATCTGATTCCACCACTGTACCATTTTAAACACCCATTTTTTTTATTAGATTTTTTTGTCATTAAAAGTGATAATTTCAACATGATTTTTTAATGAATATATTTATGTACACATTCAATAGAAATCTTGTCATTTTGAGCACATTTTTGTGTGCTTTTAAACGTGCTTTTATATATTCGATGTGTTTTTTTTTCTTATAAATTTGATGTATTTTTTCTGCATTAATTCAATCATGGTATTGCCAAGCAGAAAGGAAAATAAACATCAAACTCCCACTATTCATTTTAAACATCGCCTAATGTAGACGTTGTCTCTAGAGGGAGGCTGTTGATATCTGTATTAGGAGTGTTGCCAACTTAGCGACTTTGTCGCTAGATTTAGCGACTTTTTGACCCCCTTAGCGAGTAAACGAGCCATCTAGCGACTAGCGACAATTTTAGCGACTTTTGTAATCTGCTTTAGCGACATTCTTCCACATCTGGCGACACAAAAAAACATCAGCTCCATCATGAATGATGTCTTATTTTTCTCGGTATTCCAGTGTTTTTTATAGACAGTGCCTCACTTGAGTGTGTAGATGACATGAAGTGATGGCCAAAATTTAGTTAAGCTGATATCATTCATTATTCTGAGCTGTTATGACAGCCAACAACTGCACAAGTTGAGCCTGAAATTCATTTTTACTTTTAAGTAACACTTAAGTAGTTGTTTTTCTCCTCTGGATCGCTCGTTTTGGCAGTTTTTACTTGGCGTCTCGAGACCAGAAATACAAAACAGGCAATTAGAATCATCATGGCGTCACCCAGTGGTTGCTCCAGAAAACTGTGGATAAATCGAATGACTGACGAGCTGACATGTTGTTGGTAATTTACATGCATGCTGTTCGTTTAGAAAAGAAAAGTCAGCATACAGTGATAGAACAGCATTGATAAATAATCTAGCAGGGCAAGAGAGAGAGAATGGCTATGAACCCCTGATCTATAATAAAGTGTAGAGATAAGTGATACGAACAGATGAGGTATCACTGTCAAAAAGTCATTGTGACACAGTAACACTGGCACAAGTAATACACACTGATGGTTCAGCACGAAACGTTTTGTTCTGGGTGGTGGAACTCTGAAGACCCCATAAAATCAAAATTAGGAGTCCTTTGGTGTCGTGTACGTATATGCTAGTGTACTCCTCAAAGCTGAGAAACAATGAAAAAGCAAAACAACCGAGTTGTTAAAGACTGAAATGTATGTGCTAGTTGTTAATTATTATTAAAGTTTGCTCATTGATTATGTGTATCGTTTGAAACACAAACCTTATGTGATGAATTATGACTTGTTTTTTGTTTCAGTGGCTTCATCTCATATTATCACTGTCATTAGCATTAGCATCTCTTCTACTTTGTAACTCTCACTCACATTTCATTGTGTGATTTTCAGCACTGATGCCCACCAGAATGCACAATCTTGTGGGTTTTTACAATAAGGAATGTAGAAATCAATACTCATCCCTCCAGAAACCCTTACAGATAATTACATTGGAAAGCTTTTACGGAAACCATATAGGAAACCCTCATCATAGCCCAACTGGGAGATTGTGGTTAGCTACAGCATTACAGAATTTATTTTGAGCAGTTTTCACAAAAGCATCCCAGATCCGAGTTTTGATTTCTAATCTGAACATGATCCAAGGGGTTTTATTGTATTTCAGTCTTCGAGATTAAATATCATTAAGAAATAATTATCAATGTAATCAGGCGACATGAGGTTATATTTCAATTCAGTAAAACTGTCTTACAGAGATCATATTTTACGTTGTGATTCTTTTGATAATCATGCGAACTGAGGTGTTACGGCGTTGATGAGAGAGGTCAACAGAGAATGGCCAGACCGGTTCGAACTGACAAAGTCTACGGTAACTCGGATAACCACTCTGTACAATTATCATCTCTGAATGCTATTCTGAGATGCGGGTTGGCGCTGTTTTGGTGGCATCGAGGGGGACCTACACAATATTAGGCAGGTGGTTTTAATGTTGTGGCTGATCGGTGTATGAGTGACTTATGTATCCGTGGACTTTTACATTTTAAGTGTAAATTATTGCACGCTTCTAGCACCACCAAATGGTGTGATTTGAGGTTTTGGTATTATTTAAGCATTCAAGGACTCCAGGCAATACTATGAAGTCAGTAGCTAGATGAATATGCATTTCAAGTCATACTGTAGCTGTTATTATATTGTGTATTAAAAAAATATAGACCAGTTGCCATTCTGAGACCGCAACCATCCATTTTACAATCTAATTAAAAATACACACACCACAAACCAGTTGAGCTGTTCAACTTCCTGTTGAGCAACAACAGGAAAAAGTGTCATGCAGAGAGGGCAGTTGAGGTCAACCAGGAAGGAGAAAGAGATAGCATACAGAAAACACTGAGAGATAATGAAAGACAAAAAAATAAATAAAAATAAACATACACAAATGTTATTTTGACTTATCATGGACTCATTTTGAGAGACAAAGAAGAAGCGAACTATTTTACATTCTAAGAACATTTTCCTAACCTTCCCATTAGGTTGTGTAAGCATTATGTAAAAGTTCTGGGAACATTCAAAACAATGTTTTAAGAATGTTTTTTCTTGGTTATAGGAACGTTGACATTATATTTATTTTTTTTATTATGTAGTAACCTTTAAAAGGTGCACTCAGTCATTTTTTCCCCACTATAATTTTTACTCCTAAAGAAATTAACTGTAATTTTTAAACATATGTATAAAATCATGACCACTTACATGAGATGAGGAGTCTAGTCATATCAGTAACCTTATACAGTAAAAGCTGTTTTATTCTACATGGGGCTGGGGCGCCCTCATGGGGGCTGCCATATTAGAATCACATGACCAGCTGAATACTACTCACTTAATCTCAGTAACCGTCATGTTATTGGACACTTTCACTCTTGGATTAAATTAATCATGGTTTATTTGTGAATAGTGAATTTCTACAATGGCATCTGTAACTGAAAACTATTGATTTTGAATGATGCTGCATCCACACCACTAGGTGTCACTGTAAGTCCAAGATGACACGAGTAAAACGTTACCGAATGCACCTTTAAAGAACATTCCACTAACAACCTAAATAATAAGTTTTAATGCTAATGGTTTGAGAACGTTTATCAACTACAGAAAACGTTGAAAGAAAGTTCTATTAATGTTACTGCAAGAACGTTTGTTCATAACTTTTAGAGAACGTTAGCCAAAGTTCTGATAACGTTACCTGTAAGCTTGGCATCTGATTTGAGTGGGAGACTTTAGACTTTATTATTTTTTTTATATAAAAAAAAGTTTTCTAATTTGTTTTTGTTACGATCCACCAACACATTTTTGTCTTTATTTTTATTTTTGAAGTCCTGTAAACATATAAAAAATGTTTAATTTGATTTAGCAGACACTTTTATCCAAAAATGATTTTAATTCAGGTATTAAAAACATGTTAATTACAAAAAAAGCAGTATATAAGTCTTCATCAGTATGAATTGCATTTTTAATGTTTTTGAGTGTCACGTAATTTAACTAATTTCCAGCTTATAAGAGGTAGCTTGAAGATACAAAAAAACATGAAACTTACAGCCACACAGACAATCAAAAAACAAAAATAAATTATAATTTTTTTTTAAACAAACATACACGTCCATATCTCCAGAACAAACTCTTATGACATCCGACAAAGTGAGTCACTCACACACACACACACACGTTGGTGCAGCTATCATTATGAAGACTCTCCATAGACATACTGATTTTTATACTGTACAAACTATAGATTCTATCCCCTAACCCTAACCCTACCCCTACCCCTAAACCTAACCCTCACAAAAAACTTTCTGCATTTTTACATTTTCAATAAAACATCGTTTAGTATGTTATTTAAGTGATTTGAATTATGGGGACACTAGAAATGTCCTCATAAACCACACTTATAGCATAATACCCTTATAATTACCAGTTTGTAACCTAAAAAAAGTCCTCGTAAACCACCCAAACCCACACATACACACACACACACACACACAGGGTTGATCTCACAAGCTGGATATTGCCATTTGAAGTTGAATGTCCTGTTCGTCCAGTATGTAGAATGTTATCTGACCATAACATACAGTAAGACTAAGATTTATAATCTTTTATAATCCTTTACTTGCATTAAATGCACAATCATTTCAAAACAGGCCTTTACATTCACTGTTCACATGTACTGGTCTTAATCGGTTATAATGGAAATAACAACATCTGTAGTTTATTTGAATGCCTATACAGTAATAATAAAAATAAATATATTTTCTGCAAAGTGAAATAATCCACAAGTGTCCATTTTTCTAGCTCTAGTAGAAGTTCACCTGAGGTTTTCAAACATCTGTGTGGTGCATGAAAGGATCTTCTAAAGGGAGTCAGGTATTGCTTACGTGTGAAGCTCAAAAATGGGTCTTTAAACATGATCAGGAAAAATCTAAATGGCTACAAAAAGCACAAATTAATGGTAGATTTATATCAAATTAAGCCCAAGCCAAATTGTCAAATTCCCACAATGTACTGGTTTAGCATTAACATTTCTTCGCCAGCCCAATTCCAAGTCGTATTTCATTGACAAGATTTCAGAATACCTCAGTTCTGAACCCCCAGCCTAAATGTCCAAACCCAGAATGAGTTCCATCCTGGATTCAAAAGTGTCCTCTGTTGGGAATCACTGATGAATTTACAATTCCCCAAGATCCCAGATCTGTGGACACAACGGCAGTCCAATGGTTGACTCCAGCAGGCTTCAGAGTGACACCTCACCTCAGCAGCTTGTGGAATGCTTGTTGTTAGTTCTGAGCGATTCTTGCAACCCCTTTAACTTCACTCCTAAAACATCTCCAGTCCATCTTCCTCCTCCACATCAGTGCTCACTTGGGCAGGAGCTCCCGATATGGCACAATGAGGTTCCCCAGGTACCAGAAGATCCAAAACACCAAGCTAAGTAGGATGATGATCGGTCCAGTGAGGACAAACAAGTCCCAGAAACTGAGTGGCGCCAAAATTCCCACGAGGAAGATGATTAGTCCAGCTATGTCAAACAGGATAGCCAAGAAGAGAAAGAGGAAACAGCGGCCAACCTTTTCATTGCAGTCCATCTCGGTGAAATAAGGAGAGAGAACTTTAGTGCAGCAAGCTGACGGGCCGAAGGACAAATGACAGGAACTCTTTCGTAAAAGTCTTTTAAGAAGCAGCTCATCCACATTGTTCTGCAGTCCATTTCTAAAGTGGCGACAGAGCAGGTATGCAACCACTAAAACAAGTTCAACTGCTTGCAAACGCCTACTGAAGAGGTCAAGACTCTATTTTTATGCTTCTTTTTCACCAGTCATAAAACTGGTCACCAGGTAAAACTGGTTTAGAGATTTTAAATGACAATTGCAGAGATATGCCTTCTTAAAGATGGCACACATGTCATGTTGCACTACAAGTTTTGCCGACTTTTCAAAATTATGCAACACGCTAATAACTTGTATTAGTCACAGAACATCAACATACTATGATACAAGGTTAATCAAAGACAGCAGTGTAAATTAGATTAGTTCATTTATGGAAGAAATTTGATGCCAAGTCGTAATTATTAGTACGAGATAGCAAAATCGTACGAGTTGGTGCATACAAAAATGTGTGACAAAAACTTAAACAAACCAATGGACATTGTTATTACTATTTTTCTTAAGTTTAATCCAAACCCTAAACCTAACTATGATTGGAAAATTGGCCTGGCTGATAAAACGATATACACTATATTGCCAAAAGTATTCGCTCATCTGCCTTTAGACGCATATGAACTTAAGTGACATCCCATTCTTAATCCATAGGGTTTAATATGACGTCGGCCCACCCTTTGCAGCTATAACAGCTTCAACTCTTCTGGGAAGGCTTTCCACAAGGTTTAGGAGTGTGTTTATGGGAATGTTTGACCATTCTTCCAGAAGCGCATTTGTGAGGTCAGACACTGATGTTGGACGAGAAGGCCTGGCTCGCAGTCTTCACTCTAATTCATCCCAAAGGTGCTCTATTGGGTTGAGGTCAGGACTCTGTGCAGGCCAGTCAAGTTCTTCCACACCAAACTCGCTCATACATGTCTTTATGGACCTTGCTTTGTGCACTGGTGCGCAGTCATGTTGGAACAGGAAGAGACCATCCCCAAACTGTTCCCACAAAGTTGGGAGCATGGAATTGTCCAAAATCTCTTGGTAAGCTGAAGCATTCAGAGTTCCTTTCACTGGAACTAAGGGGCCAAGCCCAGCTCCTGAAAAACAACCCCACACCATAATCCCCCCTCCACCAAACTTCACAGTTGGCACAATGCAGTCAGACAAGTACCATTCTCCTGGCAACCGCCAAACCCAGACTCGTCCATCAGATTGCCAGATGGAGAAGCGTGATTCGTCACTCCAGAGAACGCGTCTCCACTGCTCTGGAGTCCAGTGGCGGCGTGCTTTACACCACTGCATCTGACACTTTGCATTGCACTTGGTGATGTATGGCTTGGATGCAGCTGCTCGGCCATGGAAACCCATTCCATGAAGCTCTCTATGCACTGTTCTTGAGCTAATCTGAAGGCCACATGAACTTTGGAGGTCTGTAGCGATTGACTCTGCAGAAAGTTGGCGACCTCTGCGCACTATGCGCCTCAGCAGCCGCTGACCCCGCTCTGTCATTTTACGTGGCCTACCACTTCGTGGCTGAGTTGCTGTCATTCCCAATCGCTTCCACTCTGTTATAATACCACTGACAGTTGACTGTGGAATATTTAGTAGCGAGGAAATTTCACAACTGGACGTTTTGCACAGGTGGCATCCTATCACAGTACCACGCTGGAATTCACTGAGCTCCTGAGAGCGGCCCATTCTTTCACAAATGTTTGTAGAAGCAGTGTGCATGACTAGGTGCTTCATTTTATACACCTGTGGCCATGGAAGTGATTGGAACACCTGAATTCAATTATTTGGATGGGTGAGCGAATACTTTTGGCAATATAGTGTATATATATATTTAAAAAATCCTCGATATGGATGATAAACTTTTGAGTAATTTCTGATATTTATCCTATGTTCTAGATCTAGACGATCAAAGTGTGTTGCTAAAAACGCAAGCAGTTTGGCAAAGTTATACACACAACTAGCTAACTGAATCACAGACATGAAATCAGCCAGTTAGGAAGTATTAGCTGCCTAGCACATAACCATGTTGTCATGTTAACTAGTATTGAGGCTAGGTAGCTTCTAGCTAGCTAACAGGCTAATAAAATGTCGTTGTTTACCGAACAAAACAGCACTGATAATGCAATACAGCTATCGACTGACCACAACAGTATCTCCGACATCAACACCATTGCTGTTTATTTATATTTTATTTAGTTAAATGTTTTTTCATGATCAATAGCGCTGTCACTGGCAAGAAAGTAGTTCTTCTCTTCTTCATGTGATGTTTATTGGCGGTTGGCAAACTAGCTTATGGTGCACTACTGCCACCTATGGAGCTGGAGTGTGGAGCATCACAAGAAGTCTTTCAGTGGAGTTAAACATCCACTGAAGATGATGAGATCTGCGAAATTTCATCGAAAAGATGTCACACGCCTTATTTAGGATTAAATCCTTAAACTTTAATTTAAAAGGTAGCTTACCCTGTGGTTTAATTGTACTTACTTAAAGTTATGTTTACACTCATTTTTGAGGTCTAACAAACATGTGGAATGCATTTCCTCTTCTTAAATGTATATCGTGATACACATAGATATCGAACGATATGAAAAAAAAATGGCCATTTCGCCCAGCCTCGTTGGAAAATACCTTTTAATTTTGAATAAACTCTTAATAATAACTTTAAAATACATATTTTTTGTGTAGCACAGAAGAAAAACGAGGGAAGCGTATTACAGGTTTTTGACATATAGTCATTTATATTGCAATTTATGCAATACGATTTCTCATGTCATACGAATTATTACAAGTTGCCATGAGACTGTTGGTGGTGTTTGCCCAT
>NC_059356.1:47302602-47305102 GCF_019703515.2 Myxocyprinus asiaticus | reverse complement strand
TTAGAAGATAAACATGACTTATCCGGACCTGGAAATCACAAATGTAAAATTCCCTGATATTATGTTTTTCTATGACCAGGGGAACCCCAAAGAGAGTGTTTATGATTTAATGAGTTGTTGGGAAAGTCTAAAATATATTTAAAACAATTATACTACCCTAAGATTTACGCATTTCAATTTCATAACAAAATGTAATCAAATTGAATTGAGTAATATTTAATAAAAAAAATAAAAATAAAAATAAATATATATATATATATATATTTTTTTTTTTTTTTTTTTTTTATTCATGTAATTTTGTTAAACATTGCACAATTCAATATGATTTTTTTTTTTTTTTTATGAAATTGAAATGCGGAAATCTTGAAATTGGCCAAAATATATATATATTGTGTGTGTACTAACAATAAAAGGAACAAATGAATAAGGATGCATGTTAAGAGTGAACACTATTGTTTGAGGCACTTTTGGTTCAGTCTTCTTATAAATAACCTTTTTTTTTGTGATTCTTGAGTTGCAACATATTCTCTGGCAATCAATAAAGTTCTTGATGTTTCATTATAGCTTCTTCAGATCAGTGTTTTGGTTTCTCAGTTCCTTAAAACACCAGTTCATAGATATTTTTCTAAAGAACTAAAGAATAAACTGCTCTTTGTGTGGAACTTAATTATGTTCTCCAACACCGTAAAAAAATGAGTTTGCCTTTTAGTTATCATAACTTAAAATGTAGAGTTAGAATAACTGCCCTGAATTGATCTGGTTGAGATAACTCCAAGATGCAAGTTTTTGTTGGCTAAATTATTGCTGAACTTAGAAAAACTATTCCACTGAAATCAAATATAGAAGTCAAGAGAAATATACACATGTACTGCGGCATGAATAAATTAGGCAAATTGCAGCGTTACTGTCTATTATTGATTTTTTTCCCCATTTGCTCCTTTTATATATGCTGTTGGTTGTTGTGTTTGTTGACACTTTCAGTTATCCGTGATGTAGCAGTAATTCAAAGATCATCTTTTTACTTAATGATGTGTCTGATTGTTGTTGGTTTTCAACTGACCATTAACCATCAAATGCCAGTTTATTTTACCTCTCAAAATGGAATGGTCCAAACTACAGTACTGTGCAAAAGTTTTAGGCACTTGTGAAAAATGTTGCATAGTGAGGATGTCTTCAAAAATAATGAAATAAATAGTTTTCATTTATCACTTAACGTCATACAAAGTTCGGTAAACATAAAAACGCTAAATCAACATTTGGTGTGACCACCCTTGCCTTTAAAACAGCCCCAATTCTCCTAGGTACACCTGGACACAGTTTTTCTTAGTTGTTGGCAGATAGGATGTTTCAAGCTTCTTGGAGAATTCACCACAATTCTTCTATCTATTTTGGCTGTCTCAATTATTTCTGTCTCTTCATGTAATCTCAGACTGACACAATGTTCAGTGGGGGGCTTTGTGGGGGCCATTCTATCTGTTGCAGGGCTCCCTGTTCTTCTATTCTAATCTTTTTCTATTTGCAAATGTAATGTTTGGGAGTCTAACATTTATATTTCATATTGACACACTAAAGCTGTAGATATACATACCTATCTTAAGACAAATGTTTTTGTGAAACATATTAAGTGCCTAAGACTTTCGCACAATACTGTATGTCTAGAATTATTAATATTAAATGAAAATGTAAGTAATTGAACTTCTATAATTAGTTTGAATTGATTTAGAATGAAGTTGATTGAACTAAGAAAGTTAAGTTTAGTTCAAAAGACATTAAGTTAATTTAACAAGTTATACTGATTTAAGTCAACTTTCCCTTTGAAGCTGACACAGCATAAAATTATAAGGCAGCACGAACACTTACACTTTTTAAGTTTTTTTTACAGTGAATGACATAAGACTGTAAAAGCCTTTTTGGTTCAAACTGGAACCTTTTTAAGTGTACACAAATATTTACATGTACATTTAAATGTCATTTACATTTGCACTGCACAAAAACACTGTGTAAATAATCAGCATCCTTGGAAACAGGTGGATTGGCTCCACATTACATTTGCAAGCATGGAGGAAGACTTTCTGTGTGTTTTCTCACCTCGTGTTAAGAGTGTACACAGAAATAATACATTACATTAAACTGAATAAATTGAGTTAAATAGTAATTGAGGGGCAGTGGTGGCTCAGCAGTTAAGGCTCTGGGTTACAGACCAGAAGGTTGGGGGTTTGAGCCCCAGCACAACCAAAATGCCACTGTTGGGCCCTTGAGCAAGGCCCTTGACTGGTGCCATATCATGGCTGACCCTGCACTCTGACCTCAGCTTAACTGGGATATGTGAAAACAAATTTCACTGTATATATGTAAAACATATCTATAATGTGTGACCAAAATAAAGGCTTCTATTCTAGTTGTCAGGGTTCTGCCCTTAGTTTTGGGGTTTTTCTCCATTGTGGCAGATCCCTGACATGTACCACATCTGTTTTATGTCTTGAGTCTGGATTCAGCCACT
>NC_059356.1:47260102-47300102 GCF_019703515.2 Myxocyprinus asiaticus | reverse complement strand
TACTGTGCACATTTTGCAGTGTATGCTGTCTAATCATAATAATAATAATAATAATAATAATAATAAAACAATTACATAAAAATAGTATGTGAAACAGTATACAGTATGCACATTAAACGTTTTAAATATTAGTTTGCTATTCTCACATAACGTCATTAGTTACTGTATATGAATATTTATTTAAAAGTTTTGTTAAAATTGCTATGCTTGGAATAGCATACTTCTATGCTATTCATACTATTTCTGCAGTATATAGTACATGCAATATATCATGCAGAGTATGCACTGTTTACTGTCTTTTCCAAAATAGTATGAAACAGTCTGCAATTGTAACCTCACTATTTTTGCATAGTTAATCAAATTCTGTTTATAAAAGGCTATGTTTGGAATAGCATACTTCTGCCATACTATTCATACTATTTATGCAGAATAAATGTATGTACAGTATACATTGTACAGTATGCACTGTTTACTACTAATAAAAAATAGTATTTGACACAGTATGCAGTATGCACAATAATCATTTGAAACATTAGTATGCTTCATTGTTCTCACATAACCTCACTAGTTATTTTGCATATTTAATGAAAATGTGTGTAAAAATAGCTATGTTTGGAATAGCATACTTCTGCCATACTATTCATACTATTTATGCAGAATAAATGTATGTCATGCACAGTACACACTTTTACTGTATACTTAAAAAAACTAGTATTTGAAACAGTATGCAGTATGCAACAATAAACATTTTAAACTTTAGTATGCTACATTGTTCTCATATATCCTCACTAGTTATTTTACATATTTAATCAAGGTTTTTGTAAAAATGACACAACATAATTTTTTAGGAATACCATGCTATACTATTTCTACTATTCCTGCACTATATACTGTATGATGTATACTGTGCACTGTGTAGTGCCTTATTATAAAAAGAAAACCATGTGAAACAGTGTGATGTAGTATGCATGCTAAATGTTTCAAACAGTATGCTACATTGTTCTCACATAACCTCACGAGTTATTTTGCATATTTAATAAAACTTTGTGTAATAAGGGATATGTTCAAAATAGCATACTATATAACTAGGCATATTATAAATACAGTACATCTTCTAAATATCAGTCCTCTCACATATGCTGTTTGTCTACATTCCAGTAATACCTGTATATTTTGGATTCAGCGTCAGATTTTAATCCTAAGAATTTGCCTGTCAAATACAGACTCAAGATATTCAATACTGTGGATCTGTGTACCAAAGCTGCACGCAACTTTCTGTTTGAGAGTTTTGTTTATTTACTCTAGCATTTAAACATTTAGTATCTAAACATCTAGAAAACCATCAATTAGGAAATTACGATACTGTTGAAGTTTGAAATGAACAAAATATGTCACTGGGTAAACTCAAATTATATGTCTTTGTATTACAACAGTTTGCTTAGCAGAATAAGCTCAGTGTGGCTTGTAATAGTGCAAAAAGAAAAGAAAAATAACTTTCTGCTTTTATTAAACCAACATAAAACAATCAGGAAGAAATGTAACAAGATCAGAATTTAAATCCAAAAATGTTAAATCATCCTACTAAAATCAAATACAAATCTAAGGATGAAATAAGAACTAAACTGAATAAATTAATTAATTAATCAAATAAAAATAAAATCAAGAACGTTCAGTTTATCCAGTTGGGTTTAATTTGATTCTTGATTTATATCATCATTTGAAACCAATCCTAAAATATCCTTTTAAAGGATCAAATAAGATTCCACAAAGAACTTGCTAACAATCAAATTAAACATGACTGGATAAACTGAACATTCTTGATTTTATTTGTATTTAATTAATTAAATAATAATAATAATAATAATAATAATAATAATAATAATATATATATATATATATATATATATATATATATATATATATACACACACACACACACACACACACACACACACACTGTATACAGCATTTATACTGTATATACACTCACAACCATAAATAGTGTATTTATGGCATCCATAATTGTACACAATGCAATTAATTTATTACCACAAAAACCCATTTAGAGCTACACACAGCACTCTAAATGTGTGCACATGAAGCACAGAGAACTCTATACGCCACAATGTCCATGCACTTTACATGCCACAGTCCTTTTATGTAACTTTAAACACTAGAGATGTGTCAATGGGGACTTACATGTAAAATGTTTCTAGGTTTAAAAACAGAAAACATCAAGTGCACCTCACACAGTAGATAATAATTTTTCACAAGTACATTTTTAATGCACTTTCACATCATGGTTTTTTTTTTTAGGAGTTTTGGCCTTAGTGCAAATGTCTTGAAGCCATTCAACTCAAAGTTAGTAACCAGGTGTCAAGGTTTGCCTGGTTTGGTCCAGTTAGCTCCTGAGGGTAGATGCTGTAACTAAAACAACTGGTTTCAAAAAGCCAAGTAGGTATAGCTGCAGGCCAGAGACCTCCAAATGGGGGTGGAATCTCAGAAAGAGGCGGGGTTACTCCCAAAGGGGCGTGGTCACTCCAAAAGGGGGTTGCACCAACTCCAAAAGGGGCCATCACTTCCCCGCACGGTTAAGGTTAGGGAAAGGGTTAGGTAAGGGGCTCCCTATATTTTCAATGGTGGTTTGGAGCGACTGCCCATTTTTGGAGCAGTGCCTGCAGCTATACCCTTCTCCAAAAAGCAGCTGTTTCCACTGATAACCATTTAAAAGCAGACAACATTACATTTTTTCAAGCAACGTTTATCTAGAATTGATATCAATGATTAATTGTGCGTCTTTAACCCAAATCAGAGTAAAACTGCATTCTTCAGGCTAATCCAGCAAATGCGCATGTGCTTCAAGAACTTTGGTAAACACCTCACGATACCTCCATGGGGGATATCGGCTGGACTGTAGAGACACAATGTTACAATTTCTCCCATTCATTTTTGAACAAGTTCTCCTTGTACTGTATTTAACTTTAATTATCGGCAGTCTCACGGGTTTAACTGAGGCTTATAAAAGCTACACATCCGCATCGTAGCATTCTGATGCCTCATTTCCCGAGTGATGGGCACCAAAACCACACCCACTACAAGCACCATCAGACCGATAGACAGCAGGGCGGGGCCGAGAATATTGGTGGCCATCATGGAAACCCCGGCGAAGTACAGTCCACTCAAAACCATCCCGCAGATCAGTACGCTGCCCCCAGAAGTCATGAGGAGAATTGCATGCCAGTAAAATTCGCAGTTTCCTGACGACGGTTGAGGGGTCCAAAATGACTCGTGGTGGGCCAGGCTGAAGACCGTGTGCACGGTGTTGGGTGTGAGTTGGTCGTGGGAATTTGAGCTGGAACAGTCCTGGAGAGGCTTGTGATCTGGGATGGACAGCATTTCGTCAGGTGTGTCCAGCCGTTATGCCTCCCACGATCTCTGACGAATGGCACCTTGATGACTTGTTCGTGTTCTGGATTCTGGGGAAAAAAACAAAGAGCAGATGTTTGAGTTTTCTGAGTGAACTCAAGCATTCAATCTTTCATTCACAAAAACAAAACAAAAACAAAAAAATTCAATTAAAGTTGATGTGTGTAATTTTTTCCAATGTTAGAATGGAATATTCCAGGTTCAAAACAAGTTATGCTCAATCAACAGCAATTGTAGCACAATGTTCATTACCACAAAATTAATTGCGACTCATTTCTTTAAATAAAAGCTCAAATCTAGGATACAGTGAGACACTTGCATTGGAAGTAAATGGGGCCAAAAAGTATAGCCACAAGACATAAACAATATGTGTGTTAACATGATTTTAGTGTGATAAAATCCCTTACTAAACTTTTCTGTGTAGTTATATCAAATTTTACAACTTCCTTGCCATGACGACATAACTACGTAAACCTGTAATCCCTCAAAAAGACGATTTTAACAAATTTACAGCTCAAATAATACACAAGTTTTAACAAAAGAATTAATGTTTGTGCTTTTATAAAATTATTAGCTTCACATTTCTGCCTTTTAACCCTCAAAAATGTGGCCCCATTCACTTCCATTGTAAGTGCCTCACTGTAACCTCAATTTTTGCTTTTTTTAAAGAAAAGGAGGGACGAGTCAAAATTACTTTAACCTGGAATATTGCTTTGAAATGAAGAGTCAGCTATAAGTAAACCATGATGATCTCACCTAAAACATTTAGTTTAATACTTAGTATGAGAATTAATAATAGTAATGCTTCCCTTAGTAAAGACTACTAATAAAGTCTGAAGAATGCGAACAACCCTGCATGTATCAATAGATGTATAATCTAAAATCTGGATGTACAACTTGTGCACTATATTTATAGTCATATGATAGCTTTTTGCGAGGAACAGACCAAAAATTATATTGTTACACACTGAAAAACCTTCCCCCCGCTATAGCTTTAATATCTCATTTACACTTCTGAAAGTGAGTCAGTTGTTGACATACAGTAAGAGTACAGTGTTATAATATGAATGTGGATAGCATAGCTCAGATCAATTGCTTTTGGGAGAATTTGATAAGAAATGTCTGAGTTCATATTGAGTTTTGCATGTACTGGAAGCAGAATTATAGTACGTTGGCATTCACTTCACAAACAACATGATTACAAACAAGAGTCAACTCTCATTATATGCAGTGTTTTGTGAAAATACACTAGTAGCATACTTCTGTGTAGGCAAAACCCTGACACATGTAACAAAGTAAATCTAACTGTTTGGTTTATCAGATGTGCAGGACCACACCCTTAAATGAGCTGCTGTTTATAAAGTAAACAGCCCACAACTGCACACTACTGTACACTACAGGTAACCCCTTGGTATTTCAACTAGACATCTTACATGGTGTTTTGTAAGTAGAAATTCAAGCTCAACATTTTTGCATAATGCAAATCTTTAGACAGATACTGAAGCTATGAATATGATTTCTGTAGATCGGGATACTGTAACTCTTTCATTATGGATAAATATGGTAATAGATTTACAAAGAGTAGAGGTGTAATGTAAGCTCTTACCTGAAGGCTGTGTATCTGTTCTTATCCTTTTGAGTCTGATCTCTATCTGATCTGTCAGATCAGCACCAGTCCTGTCTGCAACACTGATGTGAGACGAGTCAAGACGAGTGTGCGTGCTTGTGTGTTTGTGTGGTCAAGTGCATTAGACACACTAAGTGGAAATCTGACTGCATTCTCCCTCTCCCTGTCTCCTTCATTACTCCTCTGTGATCCATTCTTCCTTTCTCTGTCTCTCTGTAGACAGAAAGACTAAAAGAAAGATAGACATATTCTAGTCTTATTCTTTTGTTTTGCCCCCCCCCCTTTTAAATTATTGTCCCATTTGTTTCATACATTGTTTACTTCACCCTATATATTTATTTTCTGTATTGTCAATTTAATACTTTAGCAATATAGCTAACAATCATGCCAATAAGGCCTTTTTGAGTCTGAATGGACAGACAGACAGATAAACAGAGATAGGTGAGGTCAAGACAGAGATGCACTTTCTCCTTCACCGCCAAAAATGTAAAACAACAAGGAACATTTATTTGGATAAATTTACAAACAGCATAAACAACTTTACAACCATGACAGAACAAGAGAAAATGAATCTTGGACCAATACTTGGAGAGGGACACACAGCATCAGTGCCCCCGGAACCCTATTTTGCTTAGGTCCAACTGGCAGTGTGGCATGCTGGCTGGAGCCTAGAGGACGCTGCAGTTCAGTTGGCCCTGGCGCTCGAAGGCCCAGCGTTGCAAGTTCTGCTTGATTACATGACTCTAGTTTCTGCACTCGAGGAAAGGCGGACCATAGAGCAGTGACAGGATCAGCTGGCTGGCAGGAGTAGGAAGGATGGTGAGGGTCTGAGCATGAAATTGACACTGCCCCACCCATATGTCTGCGACCCCACTGACTGCTGCTGGCCAAGCAGTTGGTGGCAGAGCAGAAGATCCTGGAGGTGGAAAAGGCAGGAGTCATCGAGTCGTCTAACAGTCCATGGGCGGCTCCTGCTGTGCTTAGGAAGGACTCCTCCTGGTGTTTCTGTGTTCTCTACCGACGCCTCAATGCAGTCACAAAGAAAGACTCCTATCCGCTGCCCCACATTGAGGACACCTTGGATTAAATTATCGACACAGAGTTGGTCTAGTTGGTTCAGCTCCCTTGACCTACAAAGTGGATATTGGCAGGTGGAACTGGCCCTGGAGGCCAAGCCCAAGACCACTTTTACCATTGGTCAAGTGCTTTAGCAGTTTCGGGTAATGTCGTTTGGACTTTGCAATGCCCCTGCCAAATTTGAGCGCTTGATGAAGGGGGTGCTTACGGGCATCCCTCGTCGCAACTGTTTGTTATACTTGGATGACCTGCTGGTAAATTCCCCAAACTTTGCTGGGGCCCTGCAGCACCTCCAGGATGTCTTTGCTGCCATCTGCCAAGCTGGTCTGTGCCTTAACCCCAAGAAGAACCACATGCTAGGTGGGACTAGCCACTGAACTGGCAAAGGTGACAGTGGTGTGGGACTGGCCCATGCCAAAGGACACTACCGAGTTGCTCAGTTGCTCATTTTCTTGTGACTGGCATCTTACTACTGTTGTTTTGTGCAGAACTTTGACACCATTGCAAGTCCACTACAATGGCTGACTGAGAAAGGCCGGACCTGCAACTGGGCCGACTATTGCATCTCTTGTTGGGTGTTGTTGGCGGTGGTGCGGGCGCCCCTCCACTTCTGGCCATATTTCTATGGCTGAGGATTCTGGCTTCAGACTGACCATGCTTCTATTACCTGGCTGCTGAGTTTTCAAAATCCAGAGGGTCAGGTGGCCCGGTGGTTTGAGTTCCTTCAGGGCTATGACTTCGAGATCCAGCCAGCTGGCAGCATGGGAATGCAGACACTCTGTCCCGTCGCCTGTGTGAGGTGGTCGACTGCCGCTAGTGCAGATGGCTGGAGGAGTAAGCGAAGGCAGAGAAACAGGTGACTGTGCGACAGATCGATGGAGAGGTAGGCGACTGGGCAGGCATGGAACATCATGAGCTTCAGAGTGACGGTACTGAAACCAGAAGTGAAAGCCTATTGCACCCAGTGGGACACTCTCACCATCCATAATTCTCTGCTGTACCGCTGGTGCCAAGCACCAAGTGGGGAGACTATGGAGCAGGTAGGGGTGGACATCCTGGGCCTCTTTCTGATCTCAGAGGCTGGGAACCGCTACTTCCTGGTAGCCATGGACTACTTCACGAAGTGGCCCGAAGCATATGCAACTAGGGACACAACTTCAAAGTGGAAGTCTTTGGATAATTCTGCCAGTGCCTGGGAATTAGGAAGACCCATACAGCTGGCCGTACAGCTGGTCATCCTGACCAATGAACACCAGCGTGACTGAGACTGTCACCCACTCCTTGTCCTGTGATCCTACCGGATGGTGGTCCAGGAGTCCACAGGCTGCACACCGGCTGTTCTCATGTTCGGCTGGGAGCACCAGACACCTGTTGACTAAGTGTTTGGTTTCCTCCTGAGCCAAAGATTTTGGGGGGGGCCAAGTATAGACTACTTGCGGCGACTGCGAGACAGACTACGGGTAGTCCACCAAAAGGTGAGAGATCAGCAGGGGAGTGCAGCGGCCAGACAGAAGTGAGTGTACGATGTCCACAGTAATGACAAGAACTTTGCTCCCGGAGACAATGTTTGGGTTAACTGCCCATAACGGAAAAAGGTCTACTCTCCAAAGCACTGTAGCCACTGGCGAGGCCCAGGTATTGGCTAAGATCTCTGATGTCGTATATTGGATTCATAAGGGAGGGTGGAAGTGACTCACCCGCACCAACTATTGGCAGCAGAACATTCTGGTGAGAGCAGGCAGGGGGACTCTTCTGGCGATTGGGGAAGATGGGGATACCTCAGTGCTACCAATAACCTCCCTGCCTGCCACTCTATAGACTGATTCCCATAGGGGATGCCTTTGGCTGCAGCAGAGGCATCCAGAGGCCCTCTAGGACTATGTTTGTGATAGCGTTGGTATTCAAAAGGTGACCTCAGAGTAAAACTGTTTAATGTGTGTTATTCTGTATGCTATGGGGTTTGTAGGCGCTGGGATGAATGTCTGTTAGGAGGGATTCATGTAGCTTCATGGGGGATTTGTAGGTCATAGCACGTTCTGGATATAGAATCAAGCTTTGTAACAATCTAACTGAAAATAACTCTTGTATAACCACTTGTAGCTATTTATATTTTCCTTACATTTGGCCAAAAGTCTTTAAAATTGACTCCTTTTCATTTGTGAACTGTTAACAGTCTGGTTATGTTTGGGAGAGAATACTAGCATACTGCGCAGTACTGTACAAAGCCTAATATTTAAAAAAAATAGTATGTGAAATAATACACATTTTGCAACTTTAAACACTTCAAAGAGTACATTGTTGTCACATGACCTCAATACATTGCATGTTTAATTCAGCAAGAGGCGTCCAGTTATCATTTCGGAAATAAAATGTTATTTAAAAAATTTTATTCACATTTTGTGAGAAACATTTAAGTGCAACTGCTATCTACTTGAATGGGGAAAGACCGAAATCTCCAACCGGTTGGTCAAGATTATGATAAAAGAACATATTTCAAATAAGCAGTCAAATTTGATTGGTCCGAGGTGCGTGTGGCGCCGGCTTCACTCGAGCGACCCGGCCGGGGTGAGGGTCCGGAGATGCATGTAACTCGCACCGGACCCTCACCACTTCGTTCCTGGACCCACGAAGACACCAGCAGGTAGAGACCGATCTCCCGAGGAGAGGCACGCTCAGTGTTTAAAGGCAGCAGTGATGAGGCTGTATTTTTTTCATTGACTGTTGACTGCTGTTGGGCATTCCAATTTCTTCCATTCATTTTAATAGAAGTGGCCCATCTCTGCTAAATGGTCTCTGTTTTGACAAGCAGGAGATGTTCACGGAACAGTGACATCACTTGACGTCACCAACGAACAGTCCTTGAAATGGTCTATATATGTTCATTTTGTTTTTCTTTGCTTCATGGCATGGTAGGGAAGTCTCCATTTGCATGAATTGTTTGAATAAGATACTAGAAGTGTTGTAAATATCCTAAGTAGTCCTGTTACTGAACCAGAGAATATTTCAGAATGTCTCCTCAGGGATGGAAGGGAACAAACTGTCAGGAACTACACCAGGAGAGTAGGATGCTCTAGAAGGGCAGTTTAATGTTAATCAGGCAACAGTATAGTTCAAACAGCAGGCAAAATCCAATAATCAGTACAGGCAGAAGGTCAGACGATTGGCAAACAGAGGTAACAGGGCTAGAGACAAACTTGTGGTCAAAACAGGCTAAGGTACTTTAACAAGAGATCAGGAAGACTATGAAGGCTTGGTAATGTCTTAGACACAAGGAATAGAGCGTATACTTCGCACTGACAAAACGTGACAGGGTTTCTTATAAAGGGTGCAGTCATAACTGTGGTGACAAGGTGCAGGTGAGGCTGATCAGAGTTCAGGTGATTGGGATCGAGGTAGTGCAATGTGTTGTGGGAATTGGAGTCCAGGGCGGCGATGTTTGGAGGCCACAGTGCTTGCTGGGAAACTGAGTTCATGACAGAACCCTCCCCCAAAGGGCTCACTCCGGGAGCACTATTTCTCTTAGGTCTCCCCCTAGGGCGAGGACCGGGGCATTCAGGATCAGGAGGCCTGGAAGGCGACCACAGGGCAAGGATAGGTTCAGGAGGCCTGGGGGGCGGCCACAGGGCAGGGATAGGTTCAGGAGGCCTGGGGGGTGGCCACAGGGCAGGGATAGGTTCAGGAGGCCTGGGAGGTGACCACAGGGCAGGGATAGGTTTAGGGGGCCTGGAGGGCGGCCACAGGGCAGGAACAGGGTCAGGAGGCGGAACAACAGGAGTAGGAGCTGTCTGAGTCGTAGGAATTGGAGTTTCTGGGGTTGAGGGTGGAGCCGAGGAAGACTCAGAGGGAGGAGCCGAGAGATGCTTGACGAAGGCAGGAGGAGCCAGGAGAGGTTTGACGGGCAGAGCCATGGGAAGCGGAGCCACGGGAGGTTCGAGGAGTGGAGCCAGGGAAGGCTTTAAATAGAAAAATAGCTATCCAAACTGCCCAAGAGCATTCCAAAAACAGCTGCGGAGTGGACTGACTTACCTTGAAAAAGAGACTACATTCTTACATTCTTGAAATGGTCTAAGTAAATAATACAAGTGTAAGAGCATATACTGAATATATAATACCATAAGATTATTATCATAATGGTAAATTGTTAACATACATAGAGGCTAAAGAGTAGACAAGCACAGAAGAATTTTCTTGTTCAAGCACCATTTCTGAGGCTGTTCTGAATTATTATAACAACACATGACAATTTAGCCCACCCGTAGTCCCAATGTCACTGCATGCCCTTTGCTTTTTACGGTAACATATACAACTACAACAAATCTGGAATTATAATGTCAAAATACAGTGAACTTGCAGATGTGTGCAATGAGATGTGCAAAATACAATCTGCAAAATACAGATGTGTTTCTTCAAGCGCACGTCTGTGTATCTAAAGGCATTTCTTGTTATATGTCACCCCGAGATGTCTTAAAGGTCACTCGCCACAGTGGCAAACAGATGATTAAAATTACCCACCACAAAATGTACCCGCGTTTGGCGTGTGCTAATTTCTTACTCTGCTTTACAGTGTTTAATCAGATCCAGAATGATCTCATCTGGCAAAGTCTGCTGCATGTGGACGTGTCTTGTCATGCGGAAGGCACCAATCAAAACCCTCATGGCGAGTAGCACTTGCCTGAAATGCCATAATTTATTGGTGTAAAAATTCCACCTCGCTGGCCCAATGACGGAATTCAGCGAAGCTGTTAATGTATGTGCGCATTCGTCTTTTACGTGCGCATGTGGCTTTAGCATCATAACTATTTGATTTAGTTAAGACCGAATCTGACTCCATTAATAATTTATTCTGACCTCAAATTTAGGTTGAGATTCCAATTATTACTGATCATTAATTGAGCTCTTATCTGGATTTGGATACTTGATTATTCTAGTAAATTTTATACTTTTAAATTGCACTTGTTCATTCAGAATTCTGTCGCTTAGGGCCTCGTGTCGGCCGCGTGCACGAGTCCCACAGACACAAACTTGACAGTTTGATCTTTAGCCAGAGGTAAATGACTAATACTATTTAGAATGATTACTACTGCAGCTTATCTACATATGTCTAAATAGTAGTTTAACTTAGTTCTATAGATCTGTATACACTTAAATAATGTAATATTATCTCTAGACAGAGGTAAATGACTAATACTATCAGTCCATTCAAATGATGAGTCAAGAAGTGGTGTTAAAAATGGCAGTAAATATTGCTTCCGGTTAATATTCGATACATTGGAAATGGAAGGTAAGTGTATTACAGTGTTGGATAGTATATTACACAGTGTGCTCTGGTTGTATTCTGCACATTTTAGCAAATTTAGTAGGTTATCCAGGTATTCCATGCATACAGAAACTTTATATATTGTGCATAGTATGCATCAGGGATCTTAAACTACAGTCAAGCTAATATTTAAAAAAAGTTACAAACAAAATGTAACTATAGAAGCTATAAGAAAATATAATTTTTTTTTTTTTTTTTTTTTTTATGATTGCAGAATTAAATAATATTACCTCATAGGCTATACATTTCATTAGGGAGATATACAACAAATTGGGGTACAATTGTTAAATGTAATATATACATTTATTCTATAAACTAATAAACTAGAAAACATTTTCTTTTAAATGAGCAGCAATTAACTAAATATTCATTTACAAGAACTGTCTGAAAGAATAGACCCATCCCAGATAGCACATATTCGTCTTTGAGATGTCTGTTTTAGATCTTTTCATCTGGAAAGCATCATAATCTAATTAAGATCTGCTAAACATCTTGAAAAGATCAGATTTACAAACATTCTAAATCATAAACATCTCAAAGACATCTGCTGAATGTCTTATTGACATTAGAGAGGAAACATCTTTTAGACGTATTGCAGATGAGCAAACAATGTAAAAAAAAAGATGTCTTCCAGATGTAAACAAATGTCTTTGAGATGTTTTTAATTTAGAATTTTGGTAAATTTGATCTTTTTAAGATGTTTAGCAGATGTTATATAGAATGTTATGCTTTCCAGATGAAAAGATCTAAAACAGACATCTCAGAGATGTACGTGTGCTATCTGAGAAGAGACGGTTCAGGGAAGCAGGTTTTGATTCCTCCCTTCGCATATGCAATGTGGCAAATGTAGCGTTTATTCATCGGACAAAGTAGCTACTTACTGGAAAAGTTTAATTATTGTGAAAATAGCTGAGCTACTGTCACTCTACTGAAAAATGTAGTTAAGTTAGTAGCGTCTCCAACACTCCAGTTACCTGGGAGCCACTACCAGGTCATATCAATACAACACGTGAATTGTAACATGGATTCTGTATGTGGCAATCTCATAATCATGTAGTTGCAAAACTGATTAAAAAATCCCCTTTAAAACACTTAAAATACAAACAGTAACAGAAGAGTCAAGAAGAATAGTGCATGGATCACTTCTAATATCCAGCACTAGAGAGCAGTAGAGCTTTATTCTTGAACACCAGCTCCAAACGTCTGCACAACAGAGTGTTATAGAAAAAGCAATGTTAGTTTACAAATCTATCAAGGTGAGAGGGTTTCAAGTTGTTTATCGGTAACCAAACAGATGTCAACGAATCCATCAGGTCAAAACCTCGAGTTGATAATGAAATAATGGTCATTATATCGAGAGAAAGTGTGATCTATGTGAAGCTGAGTCCCTCAGAGATGAACAACAGCACAAAAGTTCCATTTAGATTGTAGTTTCTCTTGAGAGTCAGAGCAGTCCATTGATGATCATTAATATGAAACCTCAAGAACTGATGAAACCTAAAGCACAACACTAACGCTTTCTTCAGCACCAAATGTAACCCTCATTCTTTGCAGATCAGTGTTTAGGAGTACTGTGAAATAATCCCAAACCTGCAATGAACCTGTACTATAATACAGAAATATCACAAATTAGATCTCTTTAATAGACCTTATTCATGCTAGCGCCATCTTTGATTTTTAATGGGAATGACAAAGTGGCTGTGAGGGATAGACTTACCATCTCTTCAGTGGGCTGTACTGCAGTTTAAAGAGTTTTTGGATCATTCCACAGACAAAACTCTGATAAAATATCTGTCCAAGAACATTCAGTATACAAATTACTCCAGACAACATGAGTTGTGGAAAATCAGATGTGATCTAGGAGCTTTATACAGCTTTATACAATTAGTGCCATTGAAGAGACTGTATGTCTATCCCTCCAAACCTCGCTGTCATTCCCATTAAAAAATCAAAGATGGCGCTACTGTAAATAAAGTCTATATCTCAGTTATTTCTCCAACATGGTAATGTGATTGATGGAAAACAAACTGCTTCTTAGATGTTTCACAAGAAGATGCAAAAGTTCAAGATCTCAGTTTATTTTAAGATCACATTTTGAACACGATTTTGAATCATTAACCTGGTGATTTAATGCAGAACATGTTGCATTTTCTTTGAAAGAAACAAACTGGGACTTCACATCCAGAATTTAATAACCATCTGTCAGGCCATTTGTCTGCATATGTATTCACATGAACATTGCAGGGAGTTTACATTGCTTGCGTTCAGACCTGTTGACATCGCACAGCATATATCACAACTCCAGGTCGGTTAAACACATTTCTGAAAACATGCTAACACAAAGATCCACTTTAAACAAGCAGCTACGCTGATGCAAACTCAACTAAATCCTGTCAAAAAAGAGAGAAAAGATCTTCTTCTTCTTCAAGGCAACATGAAAAGCCCTGCAGTCACACAGACAAGTCAATAAATCTACTACAAATCTACTACTTGCTGCTCAGATCAGAGTTTCAACAAAAGCCACACAGGCTGCTGAGAACATCGGTTGTTAAACATGATGTAAAGGAAGTTGGACATGCTGGAACTTAAGCATAAGAATGAGCAGGAAATGTAAGCCATGGTTTCTTGCACCAAAAACAGTTAGGATTTAGATTTTCAACTCAAGCATTGAGACTCAAGCTCAGTTGGACTGTCAACATGCAGTGTAGCTGCACTACAGTGCTCCATACTCACACAG
This sequence comes from Myxocyprinus asiaticus, assembly GCF_019703515.2. Classification (NCBI taxonomy): domain Eukaryota; kingdom Metazoa; phylum Chordata; class Actinopteri; order Cypriniformes; family Catostomidae; genus Myxocyprinus; species Myxocyprinus asiaticus. Next base: position 47,285,918 of record NC_059356.1, on the reverse strand, counting down.
GTTCTTCTGATTAGCAACAGAAGTTTTAGGAACCAGTGAGGGTTCTTCTATATGTAATGGGAGTCAGCTGGTAGGTAGCTGTGCAGTATGTAAACCTCACTCCCCTGGCCTCAAGAGGCGCACTAGCGACTGACGCTAGAGGCTGTAGCCTTTAGCCTCCTCACTAGCGTGCCCGCCTCCCATACCGGAGACGCCGGTTCTAAACCCGTTCGGAGTGGGTTGAGTAGGACCGGTTACAGTGGTGCCATGACCTGGATGGGAGTGAGGTTTAGGGGGGTGAATGCAATGGGAGCCAGCTGGTAGGTAGCTGTGCAGTATGTAAACCTCACTCCCCTGGCCTCAAGAGTCACACTAGCGACTGACACTAGTTATCCTTGTTATCGTGCCCACCTCCAATGCTGGAGACCCCGGTTCTAATCCCTTTTGGAGCAGGTTGAGCAGGACCGGTTACATATACATCGTTAGGAGAACTCGCTTCATGTGTAGAGACAGGGAAGCTACCTAGATAGCACATGTGTCTGTTTAAGAGTGTTTCATCTGGAAAGCATCACAATCTAATTAACATCTGCTAAACATCTTAAAAAGATCTTAAAGACATTGCTGAATGAATTATCGACATCCGAGATGAGACGTCTTATAGACTGTATTGCAGATGAGCAAACAATGTAAAAAAATACATCTTTAAGATGTAAACACACACTAAATAGACCTCTGGGTGATGTATGTGTGCTATCAAGTCATCCGAACGCTGTTGATGGGTCGCTGTGAGGTTGGGATGAACCATTTGATGATGCAATGCACGTAACAGCGGCCTCACCGTTGACCTACTGTAGGCCACTATTTGAGTCTGACATCTACTGGCAATCACTGCAGAGACCTGTGCGATGATACCTAGAGGAGACTGTTTGGTCAGATAAGATATTTTAACTGGGGGTCACAGTGGTTGAAGTGAGGGCTAAGATATTTTTCTCAGGGCAAACATCTGAGAAGCAGTAGACTGAAGAAAAACTCTCCATTTACTATCCATTTAATCTCATATTTTAGGAGCAACAATTGAAATAAACAGAGACACACTGCAAGAGAAGGTTAGTGTTTTTCAATTGCTTTATGCAGTATTAAAGAAAACAATATTTTTTTGTTAATCATGTTTCAAATGTTTTCTCTGACACAGTTTGTCTGATGTGTCGCCTGTGTTTCACAAAACAACAGACATCAAATATGATTTACGATTATACAGGATATTTTCATGATTATTGTGTGCTGTACTGATGTCATAAGTAAACAGCTCATCACCTCAAACTTAACATGCGTATTTAAAAAACAAGAGTAATACATTGTCTGTGAGTTTTTGGTTTCCAGAAAACACGCTTTGATTTGCATTCAGCCACAATTATTTCACAATTATTCTCGTGCATGGGAACGTGGCTGTTTTAGCCTGATCTCATGAACATTACGTGACCTTGGCAACATTTTTGCAAAAGAAATGGGTTCTGGGTTCAATATAATTTACACCAGGCCTTATGCATTTCTTGTGACAAGAAATTTGTCCACACTTAAAGCAAAAAGGTTGTGAAATGCGACACAATAACAGCCAATCAGAACATAACGGATGTTTATCATACAGTTTTGTGGAGTGGGATTTGTAACCAATGACATTTCACAGTGGTTGGGCTGCCTTGTGGGAGTACTACTTCCTATTTTAGTAGGTTTTCAAAAGCTATAACTGCTTGTTTCTGTGATCAAAGTCTGCATTCGATCAGGCAACCTCAAAAAAGCTATATAGCGGAGGGTGCAGCAGACAGCGATCTGGACTGTACAGCATCACACCTGATGTGCCTGACTAGACAGAGCATCTGTATATATGCTGGGTTAAAATGCTCTTCTCAATTATCTAATCATTAATTGGATTAATTACTGCTGCCATGATCGATAGAAAATGTACACAAACAAATCTATTAAATAAAGTTAAGGTTACTGCCTGCTTTCCTCAGGCGGTAATAGTGCGATGTTTATTGCGTCAGGCAAATAGCAAGGAGTTTTGTGAAAGAAGCGCAAACTATAATCAGCCTAATTGAAATACTTAAGATGCAGTGTTATTTCAGCACTGATTGTGTGTGCTTAAACTAAATTGCAGGTGGTTTGTAATACAATTCATCAGCCATATCACCCTGTAGGTCAAGACTTGTTGCCCACTGAAACTAAGCAGGGTTGAGCTTGGCCAGTACCTGGATGGGAGACCTCCTGGGGAAAACTAAGGTTGCTGCTGGAAGAGGTATTAGGGATTTCAGCAGGGGGTGCTCACCCTGCGGTCTGTGTGGGTCCTAATGCCCCAGTATAGTGACGGGGACATTATACTGTAATAAAGCACCATCCTTCAGGTGAGACAATAAACCGAGGTCCTGACTCTCTGTGGTCATTAAAAATCCCAGGGCACTTCTTGTAAAGAGTAGGGGTGTAACCCAGTGTCCTGGCCAAATTCCCCCTATTGGCCCTTCTCAGTCATGGCCTCCTAATAATCCCCATCCATTTATTGCCTATATAAATCTACTCTCTCCTCTCCACCAACAGCAGGTGTGTGGTAAGCGTACTGGTGCACTATGGCTGCTGTCGCATCATCCAGGTGGATGCTGCATACTGGTGGAGGTTGAGGAGAGTCCCCTGTTCACTGTGTAAAGTGCTTTGAGTGTAGTGTCAGAAAACATTCATTCATAAGACGCAAGTTTTTTTGGGATGAAATATCACGTCCAAAAGTGGCGCAAATCTTTACTTTAATTCACAGCCGTTTCTTTAATCTTCCATTGGTCAGTGGTTGAGTCAGAAGTTGGCATGTCAGACCGCTCAAACAAACAAAGCCATGTTTAGAGCCACTGTGTTAGACGTTTTTGGGAAAATTAACATACAAATTACTTACTTACAGTATAGTTGCAAGTGCCGCAATAAACAGTGAGATGAGAAATGACACACTTAACCTTTAAATACCCAATGGTCATCAAATGAAGCTTCTTGAAAGTTCCTCCCACCTGAGACCTGCAGCTCTGAACTGCTGGATTCATTGTGCAGAATCTGAAGTCATTGACTCCTGTAATGAGTGCAGTTCCTCTCAGAGCACAAAGACTTTTGTCAGTGCTTACTGTGGGTAAAGTCAGCCAAAGCAATAAAGAAGAGTTACGAGGCCCAAGATCCCAGCCTGTAACAATCACTTTCTCTGGAAGATATCCACTGAGAAACAGAATATTACAGCAGTGTTGGTGAATTTGGTCAGCTAATGCAAATACTTTTGAGACAGCTATATGCTTTTTTGAGTAACAAATGAAAATAATGCTTATTCAAAATAACCACTTCAGAAAAGGATGCACAATTTCATGTTAATTTCAATCAAATTTGGCATTTCATCGCATCTCAAGTATTCTATAAACAAATTAATCTCCATTGTCAATCTGAGCCCACTTTGAACATTTTCCATAACAAATCTATTCGCCCCACTTAAGAAGAACAATGTGTTTAATTGGCGCCTTTTGCCCCTGCATTATTTTACCCCAAATAATCCTTTCACTTACTGGACAGTTATTGCAAATGTATTGATATAATCACGTTTAACAAAATTGTAATGATAAATTACTATTTAGTCTCAAATTAAATGCGATAATTTCCAGGATATTCATTAGCTACATAATTTACAACATTTAAACAAATATTAAATATTAAATCAAACTTTAGACATTACAGGTAATGATCTCATGGAAGAGGAAAAAGTTGCCATTCATAGTGTCTAACAGGTGTTTAGGAAAGTACTGTGGTAGTTTGTGATGCTATTTAGTGTTTCGGGAGAAAATGAAATCAAAGTGCCTTTTACCCCGCGGAGCCTTTGTTGTACACTTTATCTGGCACAAAAACAATGTTGATCTAATTTAGAGTGACAACGTTAAACTTGAACATCTAAATCTACACTAAATTCAACTAATAAGAAATAACCCAATTCATATAACTTATATATAACCTCATATAATAATAATAACCTCATAACCCAAAATCATTGTGACGAACTGCTTCATTTATCTAAATATTTCACTACAACAAAGAAGAGATGGAGCATGTACAGCAACTCGAATAATTCAGTGAATCATTGTTGAACCAATCAAAAGGAGGGAAAGTGTGTGTGTGTGAAAAGTTTGCAAAAAAAGAGCAATACAATGATTTATGATAAAATGTAAAAGTCTCTTTCAAAGACATCTCTGAAGCAGCAAAAATGTCATCTATACAAAGACACTATTTTCTAATTTATAATAACAGCTAGCAAAGAAGTCATCACATGAAAACTCCAGACAGCCCATTCATTTTCACAACCATTCACAAACAAATGTTTGGATTTATATTGTGTGTTGTACAAGTCTGTTATATGGTGTTTAGAGGATTTGTGCAGTTGAAGCATTTCTGAGCTGGGTTAAAATAATTACCCCCGAGCCCTGTCAGTGTCATACTCCTGGAACGTTTATTATAAAGTAACAGGTACACTGAGTTGCATTATTCATGAAGTTTAAGTCTTGTGTTGAATACATTGATTTTGGGAAAAGATCCCAAGTATAAATGAGGGGTTTCACATACAGTAAATTGGGGAAAGGTTTCACCATTTTTAGCAAAGACAAAAAGCAAAACCTTCGTATTTTGAGGCTGGAGATGAAAAATATTGTTGAGAACATCTTTAAATATGCACGCAGTAATTATCCCTTATAAAAAGAGATTCTGACTGAAAAAAAAACTAGCCTTTTTAAATAATAAGTAAAATGATGCACACTCACACGAGATGAAGACTCATATCAGTAGCCTAAAAAGTTGTTTTATTTTATATGGCGCGAGTCACAAAGCTATTGCATGACTTGGAATATTGTGCGCGAATCATATGGACTACATTTATGATACATTTCTCGTACATTTTTGTCCATTTTGGAGCATGACAGCCCCAGTAGCCATTGACTTTCATTGTATGAAAAAGAGCAGCATGGACATTCCGCCTAATATCTCCACGGATAAAAGAATGGGACGACAGCGCACTGTTCTTTTGTCCTTTGTCAGGAAGGTGATTTGTACATGTAAGAAGCACCACAACACATCTCAAAAACAAGACAAATGACTTTACCCTCCAAAGAACCTGCTTCTAATTTAAGCAAACAGGCTGAGCTGAGAAAGGGGAAAGGACGAATGTTAAAAGATGTTCCACTGGGGTCTGACTGACTGATAGTATATGTGGCCAGTTAACCAATTAATTAATGAGATGAGAAAGATAAATTAGCAGTGTGCTTCAAAGGAAGCTCCCTTTATGAGCCATTGTGGGGGAAAATAGAGTGGTAAGTTTACACTAAACTGTCTTACACTGAAAACTAATTAACTAAATTTCATTAATATAATTTATTGGACACAATTACACAGACAAACCACAGGATTTAATTTCTCCTGACACAACTCTCTCTCTCAGCTTCTTTCTTTCTGTCCATTAATTCATGGTCATTTTATTGGCATGCTTATATGGAGATTTCTAACAACATTAAGTATGAATGAATAACTCAACCTTCACTAACATCTCTCAGATTCATGGTTTGTGTGTTCACGGCCATCTGGCCTGACATTGACTTTTTCCGTAATTATTTAAATGTGCTGTAAGCGATTTTTTCATGTAAAAGTATGCAAAACGTGTTCCTACTCCCGTAAAGATATTAATGAATAAGTGTCCTGAGTTATCTCACCGGTCTCTGTTACAGCTGTAGACTTTGTAAACAGCAAACAAAAATGTGTCCGTAGACCACGGAAATTGACGCTTTTCACCTGTCAATCATTTTGCTCGTTCTTATAGTGTTGTATTTGAAGTGTATTCACAATGTTTGTCAGTTGAGGGCGCTATTGTGCCACTGTTGAATTTTACAGCCACAGGAACAAACATGGTGAACAGATCAGCTGAATGTAAACAAGTTCACTGAAACTGAGGTAAGATACAAACAGACATTTTCAGACTTATTAATTGTGATCATCGAAGTGTTTGTTCAGAATTACTTGTTTTAGGTTTTCATCAAAAAGTGCCTTGTTCTCGCGATCACTTGAATAAGAGCATGCGCTCTGTCTCCCGCTATCACACGCGCAGTGGGCGCTGAGATTGAGGGAGACACGCAAAGCAAAGGTGGTTAAAATTAAACTGATATGGGTTCGACTGGAGGACAATGAATTAAACAGACTACAGAGAGCACTTCAATATGAAAACAAGCAAATCCAGGGCATTTAAGGCGATTTAGAAATCCCGGGCTGACTTTTTTAAATCCCATTCAGGGGTAAGGATGTGTTGTCACAAGCAGATATGACAGACTTCCTTTGGTGATCGTTGTGCTTCACTGATAGGCTGAACACCGGGGCAGGTGAATGCTCTGACATCGCGATCCGCATATATCTTCTCCCTCGTAATGAATATTACACATTAATCATGATTGTCACTAGATGGCGAAATGCAACTGTCGTATCCACAGGTCGGAGATGGCGAAACTGGGTCATTGATGCTCTATGAGAAGATGGGCATACTAAGAAGACCGCCCGAACACTTCTGGAGGCTTCAACTCCTGCTGGCAATTTAACGTTGCATCAGCGATCCAGTTATATTTATATATCAGTGCTCAGAACTCTAAAAACGCTTACAGCACCTTTAAGTGATGCTCCTACTAGCTCAGCTAACAGTTATTTTCCATGGCAACATAGACTTAAACAAAAGTTAGCCTTGGGATGTCTTACATTTTCTTCTTAAAATAGGCTGATCTATTTTTTAATGCAAATGACTGAAAAAATCAAGACTAAAATTTTAGACAGCTAACTTGTCTAGTCTATAACAGTTTTATGCAACCGGTCCGTTTTCAGCAGGGGGCAGTAAGCGAATCTCCAGCTGTATCTGCAACACGCAGCTGTACAGACAGCAAGTGACATGCCTGACACTAGCGATAGCACAAGATGAGGACACGTTCTTGCATTCAAACACAGCTGGACGGAGCACAATTCTGAAGGCAGGCATCTCGAAACGTGTTTTCCTAAGTTTCAAACTACACTTAACATGACACATTGACTTAAAAACGCTGCGTTTATGACGCAACGCAACCAAAGTGAGATGCTCCAAAAATATCACTCTGATGCAGGTGTACATATAACGTGTTCTTTTATGACTTGCAAAGGCTCCAGGGCCAATTATCTCCAAGGGCCCCCCTCCCATCCCCTCCCCTCCCACCATTTAAAAAAAAAATTCTACATCGTTTTCATTGTTGATGGGTTTTCGAGCAGGGGGATCGCCAAACTGGATCGCGCAACCTTAAAGCCCAGGGCCCCCCCCCGGGCAGTCAAGGGCCCCTGGTAGTCAAGGGCCCCTGGGCACTGGCCCCATTGGCCCGGTCGGTAATCCATCCCTGGTGTTCTTAGAAAAGCACATAATAAATATGTCAAAAAAAATAGACATTGTTGACCAATGATAGGCTTATGATAAATGATATTGAAATAAACAATATATTGCCTTCTTAAGTCACTTTATTGTCTTAGAAATGCTTTACTCGTCTGCCACAATAATGTAATGAATTTCAATTGTTTTAATTATACATATATATATATATATATATATATATATATATATATATATATATATATATATATATATATATATATATTTAGAGTTATTTAAATATTGTTATTTAATCATTATATATTGAATATATATTGTTATTTGTGGGGCTTTCTCTGCAAATATTTAGTATATGCAATTAATTGCGATTAATTTGATTAATTAATCGGCATGTCATGTAATTAGTTCAATTAAAAATTGTAATCGATTGACAACAAATATGAACATATAAGCAAATACAAATATATTACAAAATTATATATTTAAAATATATTTCCAAATAAATGTAATGTACAAATACTGCATATTATAAATAAATAACTTGCATAGCCTCAAACGTTTGACATTTTTTGGATGTAATCTATGACATACAAAAAGCTCTGATAAGTTGTTGTATTTTGGAGGCGGAGTCAAGGAAAGATCATAAAAATAAAGGAATTCAACCTACAAAACTGAAACATATACTGTAAATATCCCCTTGACTTTGTTATTAAAGTCAACATATTGAGCCTATTTATGCATTTAATATACTTTCCTGTTCGTCTTAATTGTGCATGGTTCCACTTTTCACCTTCCAATCAATTCCTGATGGATAAAACTAAGTCCTAAATTGTTTTCTCGTTAATATATCCTGTTTCAATCAGGAATATGCCACATTACTGAAGTGAAATGGGTTTTGCGAACACCATTTCATTTTTACGTCAGTGAATAACTAAAGTATTTATTTTAAAAATCTCTCCTTCTCTCTTTTTCTTTATTTTCTGATACTTATCCGCCCTTTCTGGATTGACCGCTTGACAATAGTTGCGGCCAAATTCACCTCATGGTTTCAAAATTGTTGTGTCTTTTTTCATCTAAATGCAAATAGTTACAGTCAATAACAGCAGCCATATCTGTGGCCTATTAACAGTACTGTCATGAAGAATAACGGTGTGCAGGCATTGTGCTTTTGTCCAGAGAGATACATCACGACTGAATGTAAAGAGGAACGGAGGTGTTTGTGTTCTGATGGAACAGGACCGGTCATGCTGCTGGTTTCACAAACATTAATCTAAGATCTGAGCTGTGGGCCTCCAAAAGTAATAATAGATAGTCAGCCTACTGTTATTCCTAAGCATCAGAGGAAGTAGATGGTATAAGATAAGAGTAAAATATAGGGAAAGTCTGCAAAATGGCCTTTTTCTGGCTCCCAGTATTACAAATATGTGCCTTGCTTATTTTAACCAATGATTTCAGACAGACCTTACAGGAATAGTTCACCCAGAAAAGAAAACACTGTCATTATTTACTCACCCTCATGTTGTTCCAAAACCACAGTTATTTTTTCTCCCGTGGAACACAAAAGGAGAATTTTGAAGGTGCGCTTTCATATATAACATCAGTTTTACAAATGACAAACAACACCTTGTAAGTAGTCCATATGTCACATGCACTATATTCCAAGTCTTCTGATGTCGCACAATAGCTTTATTTGAAAAACAGACTGAAACTGATTATTCACAATTATCACCTCTGCTGCAGTTTAAGATTAGCTCTGAAATCACAAGACAAGCAATAACCAAGAGGTTTCATGTTTTTGATGTCAGACCTGTGCTATCATTTTATAGAGGCCAATTTACAGTTGTATGTTTGGTACCAAGTTTTAGATGCTTATAGAGAACAAATGTTCCCTTTAAGACATTAAAACACCTCCACATTTGAATGCAGCTCAATGCATTTTGAGCGCTTTTTCACCCCCTTGTGGAATACCATTTTTTTATTTTTGTCTCAATGGAAAGTTAGCTAGCTAGCAACATTTGCTTCCACATGTTATATTATTGTATCCTGAAGTATTTGTTTAGATATTTCAGTTATTCGACATATTTTCACATTATTTCATCATGTAAATGGCTTAAGGTGATCTGAAACGTTTTCAACTGAATGCCATTGGCAATTTTCTTCAATTAAAACTAAAAACAGTTAAAAATATTAAAACAAATGTAATAGAAACCTCAGTGATCAAACAACCAATGTGACCGCAATCCCCTTGGCTCGCTGTAAGCAGAGTATTATCAAATGAGTGCAAATTCACTGCTGAAGGATGTAAACAAATTATTTGCATCAGCCATTTTGGTCTTAATCAGCATTAGTTTTCCAGTAACAATGTTTAAAACCTTAAAAAAAGGACACATTTACTTGAGAAGTGAAATGCCATAAGATATAAGGTCTTGTTTTCAGAGAAATCTAACAAAATGAAAATTACATGGCTGTGTCGACATTTTTGCAAAGTAATATTACGTGAGATCCGAGGTGAAATGTTCACTGTGCGGTGCTAAAAGCGAGTACATTTTTCTCCCAAACAGATACTCTATCGAGTTGTAAATCAAGCCTCCCTCTCTACCCTAAACCTTTAACCTAAACGAGAGTGCCAGAAAAAGCAAATGTGAGATGAAAAATGCAACTGCTGAAGCAACTACTGTACGTCATTTTGTGGTGCATCTATGACACTTTCGGCTCGCGTGTTCTTCAGGACTCGTACCCGCTGTTAAAATGTAAATCTTAAAGTAGTTGTTTATGTAGTTGCATTTGTTAAAATGTATCACCTTACAAGTCATGTGCTATAGTAGAAGTGTTTAGATGTCATAAGATAGCACTGTATGAGGAACAGGGCGAAAAGTAAGTGATTATGAACTGATAATCTGCCATTTTACTGAATGAAAGTAATTGTTTTTGTAGCGCCTCTAGTGTTCAGTTCACCAGGAAACAGCCGCGAAACTTACAACGAGCCATGTAAAAATGATTTTGCAGAGACTGCAACCAGGTTGCAAAATGTACTGAGGTTTATGCAATATGTAAATAAAAAAAATGAACTATTTGCCAATGGGTAATGTCATTTTGCTACTTGTATTTTGTTTTAAGGATGGTAAAGCACTACATAATTTGCATTAAAAGACCCTCCTTTCCTGTGAACATAGACCCGAGAAAACAACAGTCTAAACACCCTTAAAAGGCAGATGGAACTTTTGCATCAAAGCATAATCAGTGACTGCCATCTGTTGTTTAACAAAGATTTTTGTCATCAAAAGCACCTTTGGCAAAACGGCACACCCCAAAGGTATTGCAAAGATATGTTCAAAGCATGTGTGCTTTATTTTGATGTTCATGTTTGTTCATGCAATGTTAATGTCGGTGCTAACAGCTTCTCACATAACTACAGCAATAGAGCTCACAGCTTTCTCAGAACGTGGAGTATATTAATTCTATAGACTTAAGAGCTTCAAGCCTTTGAGAATACAAGCATTGATCTCGTATGCATGAAAGAAGCATAGACTACAAAGCATCCAATCAAAGACGTGCACGCGAAACATCTGTAATACATGACACGAAACAACTGCTCGCCATCGTAAATGAGAACCATTAATGACACACAGATGAATAATCTGCTAATGTGAGAACGTGTTCGACTGAAAATCATTTGAGAGATTGATTTTGTCCTCCGATTTCGGGATGTGATTTTCAGCAATGCTTTATTCTCCTTTCTCATCGTTAAAGCTGATAATATGACCATATGGTCTTAATGGTGATCATTTAACAGCTCACAATGAGTCGATTACGATTTTGAGGCTTCGCCAAAACTGAAGTCTAATAGCTTTGTTCAGACATGCTCTAGAAATCTGATTTATTTTGGAATAATGGACTCAAATCTGTTTAGTTGTTTGTAGTATGAACAGCATAAAACAACATGAAATCTTATTATTATTATTTTTTTTTCACATCCATATGTGGTTTGAAATCTAATTACAATCTGATTTTTGTGACTGTCTATGCAGTCAAATGAGGACAGATTTAATTTTAATTTTATTTTTGTCATTTGGGAAGCGACATGACTGTATTGTTGTATACAATGGCAAAGTTAACAAACATGCATTCATGTGCAAGAACAGAAATGCCTTTGATGCTTTTGCTGTGTTATTATGATGGCAAACAATGTAAATGTCATAGATATTGTCTAAACTGCTAGCACAAAGTAAGGAAGTAATAGCATTTACATAATCAGTGACTATCATTGCATTTTTACTCCACTATTGGTTAGTTTTAGATTTGGGGTTTGTGTTGGGGGTTCAGTTTATAAAATATGCATCTTCATGCAATTCATGCAATATGCAATTCATCTTCACTGTATTACAGCCTGTACATAAAAAAAAAAAAAAAACCTTGCTTCACAACTCGCTTTTGGCGCCCCTCTGTGGACATTTCAACCGGACAAATGGAGCTCATACAGTGCATTCAGAAAGCAGAAAGCAATTTGTTATGTTGCAGCCTTATGCTAAATAAATCACATCAATCTACACTCCATACCCCATAATGACAAAGCCAAAAACAGATTTTTGATAACTTATTTTAGCAAATTTATTAAAAAGAAAAAACTGAAATATCACACTTACATAAGTATTCAGACCCTTAACTTAGTACTTAGTTGAAGCACCTTTGGCAGCAATTACAGCTTCAAGTCTTTTTGAGTATGAAGCGACAAGCTTTGCACACCTGGATTTGGGGATTTTCTGGCATTCTTCTCTTCAGATCCTCTCAAGCTCTGTCAGATTGGATGGGGACTATCGGTAGACAGCCATTTTCAGGTCTCTCCAGAGATGTTCGAATGGGTTCAAGTCCGGGCTCTGGCTGGGCCACTCAAGGACATTCACAGAGTTGTCCCTGGCTGTGTACTTAGGGTCATTGTCCTGTTGGAAGGTGAAACTTTGGCCCAGTCTGAGGTCCTGAGCGATCTGGACCAGGTTTTCATTAAGGTCAAGTCAAGTCATTTTTATTTGTATAGTGCTTTTCACAACACACATCATTTCAAAACAGCTTTACAGAAAATCATGCTTTAACAGAAAATGAATCTGTAATATCTATAAAGTCTTAGAGTCATTATTGTGTAGTTTGATTAAATATGATTGTAATTTGTGTATAAATATAAATAATTAAATAATAATTGTATTTAGAGCCCCTGTGAGCAAGCCGAAGGCAACTGTGGCAAGGAACACAAAACTCCATAAGATGTTGGTTAATGGAGAAAAATAACCTTGGGAGAAACCAGACTCACTGTGGGGGCCAGTTCCCCTCTAGCTAACATCATGAATATAATGCCAATATTAGTTATTTGTGTGCAGTGCAAGTCATGGTTTAAAATTAGTAAACCAAGTAAGTGTTAAGGGCAACAGGTTTAAACAAGTGTTTTGTATGAACTCTGAGATTAATGACTAATGTCTTAGAAGTCCATCCTGGATTAAATGAAGATGTTCACATAGATGCATTGTCCTTTGTGAGTTGGCTGATGAAGGCTTTTGTTGGCAATTAATTGATAGTCTATGTATTCCATTTCAACAGTGTAGTCCATCAATAGACAAAGCTGATGCAGGCAGTGATCAATGAGGTGCATCGCAGTTCAACCGGCAATTTCGTTGAGGTTCAGTGGGGTCCGTCCTAAGTACAAGGTTCAGGGAGTGGCATATGAAGTATCTGATGTCTTACAGTTGGAGTTGGCATCAGTTCAACCTCTGAAGTCCATCGTAAAAGACTGAAGTGATGTCTGGCTCACACTGGCTGTAGTTTGTTGTCATCACTCAGCGACAAAGTCCTTAGTCTAGACTTAAACTGATTGAGTGTGTCTGCGTCCCGAACAGTGTTAGGGAGACTATTCCATAGTTTTGGAGCCAAATAGGAAAAGGATCTACCTCCTTTTTTGGATTTTGATATTCTAGGAACTATTAACAGGCCAGAATTTTGTGATCGTAATGAACTTGATGGAATATATTGTGGCAGAATGTCAATTAAGTACTGTGGAGCTAGACCATTCAAATCTTTGTACGTAGTTAACATAATTTTAAAATTAATATGAAATTTAACAGGTAGCCAATATAACGATGATAAAATGGGATCTAATATGATCATATTTTTTGGTTCTAGTCAGCACTCTGGCAACTGCATTCTGAACCAATTTAAGTTTTTTATAGACCTTGCAGTACATCCTTCCAGTAATGCATTACAATAATCTAGTCTTGAGGTCATGAACGCATTAATAATTTTTTCGGCATCAGAAACGGAGAGCATGTGTCATAACGTAGCAATATTTCTGAGGTGGAAGAATGCTGTTCTACAAACACTGGAAATTTGATTTTCAAAGGACAGACTGGTATCAAATATAACACCTGATTTCTTCGCTGTAAAATATGACGTAACAGTACATCCATCGAGAGTCAAATTATATTTTAGTGGCTTATTTTTAGAGGTTTTTGGTCTAATAATTAGTACCTCTGTTTTTTCATGATTGAGTAGAAGGAAATTTATGGCCATCCAATCTTTGATTTCATTGATACACTCTGCTAATTTGGAGAATTGGGAAATTTTGTCGGGTTTAGAAGAAATATGAAGTTGGGTATCGTCGGCATAACAGTGGAAACTTATTCCATGATTCTTGATAATATCTCCCAGGGGAAGCATATATAAGAAGAAAAGCAGAGGCCCTAAAACTGATCCCAGTGGCACTCTATACTTAACTTTTGTGTTAAGTATGGCACTCCATATTATACTTAATTTGACAATTCCTCATTTACACATACAAAGTGGTAGCGGCCTGATAAATAGGACCTAAACCATGCTAATGCAGGTCCACTAATGCCAAAATAATTCTCCAGTCTATTCAAGAGAATGTCGTGATCTATCATGTCGAATGCAGCACTAAGATCTAAAAGCACTAGAAGAGAAATGCAGCCGCAATCAGATGAAAAGAGCAAGTCATTTGTAACTCTGATAAGCGCAGACTCTGTACTGTGATGAGGTCTAAATCCTGACTGAAATTGTTCATATATACCATTTCTCTGTAGAAATGAACATAGTCGGGAGGACACTACCTTTTCTAGTATCTTCAACATAAACAGAGATTTGAAATCGGTCTTTAATAAGCCAAATCTTCAGGATCAAGCTGGGACTTCTTAACAAGCGGTTTGATAACTGCCATTTTAAAGTTTCTTGGGACATGTCCTAAGGATAGCGAGGAGTTAATAATATTAAGAAGAGGTTCTGAGATTACAGGGAATAACTCTTTTAAAAACTTAGTTGGTATGGGATCTAACATACATGTTTTTATAAGTTTTGTTAGCTCTTCATGATCTATGACAGCGAAGGATTGAAGTTGCTCGTGAGGAAAATTATGAGACACTGTTTTCTGAGGTACTGTGACAGTTGATTGCATAATTCCAATTTTATTTCTGATGATTTCTATTTTATCAGTAAAGGAATTCATTCTATTAAGTCATTACTATTGTGCTGTGATGGAATATCTGGTTCAGTTGAGGCTTTATTCCTAACCAATTTAGCCACATTACTGAATAAACACCTAGGATTGTTGTGGTTATTTTCTATGAGTTTGCTAAATGCTTACATGGCATTACCTGTCTGTAGCTACAAACACTATCCTTCCATGCACCGCAAAATTCCTCTATTTTTGTATTCTTCCACTTGGGCACCATTTTCTGATCTGCTCTCTTGAGAGCATGAGTGTGATCATTGTACCATGGTGCGGGGCTTTTTTCTTTAATTTTCTTTAATCGAAGGAGGGCGACACTATCAAGAGTGCTAGACAAGACTGTATTTACATTTTCTGTTATTGCATCAAGTTCTTCTAGACTTTTTGACTTACTGAATATATGAGACAATTCTGGAAGATTATTAGTGAAGCTATCTTTAGTGGTCAAAAGAATAGTTGTACCTGAATGATAGCGTGGTGTAGATTGAGTGACATTAGCTGATTGCAGCAAATAAGAGATGATGTAATGATCTGAGATATCAACGCTCTGCAGTAGAATGTCTATAGTATCAACATCAACTCCATATGACAGAATTAAATCTAGTGTATGATTATGGTGATGAGTTGGTCCTGTCACATTTTGTCTGACTCCAAGAGAGTTTAGAATCTCGATAAATGCTAATCCCAATGTGTCATTTTCATGATCTATATGTGAATGTTGAAGTCACCAATAATTAAAGCTCTATCTACAGTAACTACTAGATCTGATGGAAAATTTGCAAATTCACCAAGGAAATCAGAATACGTCCCTGGTGATCTGTATACTGTAGCAAGGGCAAAAGATGACAGAGTGTCTCTCTGACGGTGTTATATTAAGCATTATTTGTTCAAAAGACTTAAACTAATATCCTGTCCTCTGCGTAACACCAAAAACTTCACTGTAAATTGTAGCAACACCTCCTCCTCAACCCTTCAGATGAGGCTCATGTTTATAACAATAACCTGAGAGAGTAGGTTCATTTAAACTAATATATTCATCCAGTTTAATATAGGTTTCAGTCAAGCAGAGCGCATCCAAACTGTGATCTGTAATCATTTCATTTACAAGCAGTGCTTTGATTGAAAGAGATCTAATGGTTAGTAGCCCTACTTTATATGATGTTTATCTTTTTTTTTCAAGTTTGACCTTAATCAGATTTTTTCTAAATGATTTAGTGAGGGGTTTGTGTTTGGTAGTTCGGGGAACAGACACAGTCTCTATATGATATCTAGGTGATACAGTCTCTATGTGTTGTAGTTTATGTGACCTGTGTGATGTCTCAAGGCAGCTAGCTGATGTTCGGATTAACCAGTTTGTCTGCTTCCTGACCTGGGCCCCAGTTAGTCAAATACTATTAAGACTATGAGCCAGCTTACTAGAGAGGAGAGAGGCTCCTTCCTAGGAGGGTTGGAGTCCGTCTCTCTTTAGCAGGTCAGGTCTACTCCAAAAACTCTTCCAATTGTCTATAAATCCTATGCTATTCTCCAGACACCACTCAGACATCCAGCCATTCAGTGACACTAATCTACTATAAACCTTGTCAGCACAACGAGCATGGAGGGGGCCAGAGCATATTACAGTGTCTGACATCATTTTTGCAAGTTCACACACCTCTTTAACATTATCTTTAGTTATCTCATTATCTCTGACTGGTGAAGCCGGACATCATTAGTGCCGACATGAATAACAATTTAAGAAAATCTACATTTAGCATTTGACAGCACTTGTAAATTTGATCTGATGTCAGAAGCCAGAGCCCCCGAAATGCATTTAACAATAGTGTCTGGAGTCTCTATTTCCATGTTCCTTAAAATAGAATCACCTATTGCTAGGGCTCTTTCAACATGATTATCAGTGGGTGCATCACTGAGTGGGGAGAATCAATTGGAAACCCTAACAGGAATGGGAGAGTGGTGTCGCTTTGCTGAGCGAGAATGCCACCGAGACGTCACCTAAACGCCCTGCTGCGGGGGCTTTACAACTGGAACCAAAGTGTTTGTGTTACTCGCTGTACTACCCACATCTGAAACAGTATCTACTGGCATCTCTTTCTCACTGACCTCCACTAGCATTCGGATGCATGTCTCAAACTCATTAACCTTCTCTGTCAGCCTGACTAATTCTTTACATTTATCACATGTAAATCCCTCACTACTGATGGAAGAAGCTATAGTAAACATGTGGCATGCAATGCAGGAAGAAATAACATGAGCAGATGCCATGACTTGCTGCAATTGTTTTTTTTTATGGTTGTTCTTGAGCGGTGAGAGTTTAAGATTGATGTGGTTTGATGTGGTTCCTGATCAGCAGAGGTTTGAGATTGATGCAATAATCCATGTAAAACACAGTGGAGAAAATTAATGCACACAGTCGAGATGCAAAATGTAGACAAGCGGGGAAAAAAGAAAATAAAAAAGAGAGAAAATGGGGATATCTCTGTATTTTGCTTTGTTCAGCTTTCCTTCAACCCTGACCAGTCCCTGCCGATGAAAACACCCCCACAGCATGATGCTACCACCACCATGCTTCACCGTTGGGATGGTAGTGCTCAAGTGATGAGCGGTGCCTGGTTTCCTCCAGACATGATGCTTGGAATTGAGGCCAAACTGTTCAATCTTCATTTCATCAGATCAGAGAATCTTGTTTCTCATAGTCTGAGAGTCCTTTAGGTGCTTTTTTGCAAATTCCAAGCAGGATTTCATGTGTCATGCACTGAAGAGAGGCTTCCGTCTGGCCACTCTGCCATAAAGTCCAGATAGGTGGAGTGTTGCAATGAGTCTCCCAACTCCACACATGATCTCTGGAGCTCAACCAGAGTGACCATCGGTTTCTTGGTCACCAAAGCCCTTCTCCCCCCCCACCCCCGATTGCTGATTTTGGCCAGCTCTAGGAAGAGTCCTGGTTGTTCCAAATTCTTCCATTTAAGAATTATGGAGGCCACTGTGCTCTTGGGAACCTTCAATGCAGCTGAAACTTTTTTGTAGCCTTCCTCAGATCTGTGCCTTGACACAATCCTCTCTCTGAGCTCTGCAGGCAGTTCATTTGACCTCATGGCTTGGTTTTTGCTCTGATATGCATTTACAGCTGTGAGACCTTATATAGACAGGTGTGTGCCTCTTCAAATCATGTCCAGTCAATTGAATTTGCCACAGGTGGACTCCAATCAAAGTGTAGAAACATCTCAAAAATGATCCAGAGAATTGGGATGCACCTGAGCTAAATTTCAAGTGTCATAGCAAAGGGTCTGAATACTTATGTCAGTGTGATATTTCTTGGATATATTTTCTTTTTAATAAATTTTCAGCTATCAAAAATCTGTTTTTTGCTTTGTCATTATGGGGTATGTTTTTTTTTTTTTTTTTTTAAAGCATTTTAGCATAAGGTTGCAACATAACAAAATGTGACAAAAATTAAGGGGTCTGAATACTTTTTGAATGCACTGTACGTACCTTTATACCCAACAACACTTACCACTTTGGCCACTTGGGCCAGTGTTTCGCATTTCGGTAAGCACACACCGATTTTAGCTAAAGAAAAGTAAACCATGCTTCTGATTTCACTTTGAGATCAGTTTGTTCTGTGCTCTAAAAAAAACGTCTCCTAAGGATCCTGCTGTTGAACATTAAAAACGCTGTCACAGTGTCTCTTACCAGCATCACAGTTATGCTCAAAACACTGTGGAGTCATCAGTATATCATGACTGTAGCAAACATCAACTTCATGCAGGTAAAACAGGCAGAAAATACACATGTAGTGATATAATTTATAGCTCATAAAAACACAGAGGAAGTCATGAAAAGATGAAAGGAAAAGATTTGAAGAAACTAATTAATAGTCCATTTCTGATTTTAAAAATAGTTTGAAGCTTAGAGGGATAAATTACCAAGAAATTAAAATTTAATTTACTTACCCTCATCATTTTTCCATACAATAACATGTAATGGTGACTGAGGCAAACATTCTGCCTAACATCTCCTTTTGTGTTCCAAGGATGAAGGTAAATCATATGGGTTTGTTAGCACATGCATGTGAATGAATTGTGACAGAATTTTCATTCTTGGGTGCAATTTGTCCCTTGGTTTTCTTAAATAAAGCAAACATTATGGTTACTGTAATGCACTCACTATGGAAGTAAATGGAGCAATATATAGCCAGAACACATAAAACGTATATACAAACTATGTCTTAAAGATGTACTCAGTAATTTTTTCCCCATTAAAAAAGTTTTACTCCCAAAGAAATGAATTGTAATTTTGAAACATATGTATAAAATCATGACCACTCACATGAGATGAGGACTCTAGTCATATCAGTAACCTTATAAAAGCTGTTTTATTCTACATGGGGCAGGGGTGCCCTCGTGGGGGCTGCCATATTAGAATCACATGACCAGCTGAATACTACTCACTTAATCTCAGTAAGCGTCTTGTTATTGGACACTTTCACTCTTGGATTAAATTAATCATGGCTGATTGTGAATAGTGAATTTCTACAATGGCACCTGTAACTGAAAACTATTGATTTTAAATGATGCTGCATCCACACCACTTGGTGTCACTGTAAGTTCAAGATGACACAAACAAAAACTTACTGAGTGCACCTTTAACATAAGACTAGTGTGAATAAATTGCTTACTAACCTTGTCTGTGGAAAGCTAAATCCAATTTTTCAACTCATGTCATGACTATGTAAAGACAGTAAGCTTGGTAACTTTCAAACTGTATGGACAACAATACAAGAAAAGAACATTTTATGTAGAGAAAATTATGTCAGTGACAAATAACTAGATGTTTCTCCATTATCTGTGCTTTGGTAGAGAATCATGAGAAATCATTGATGGACTGATGGTGTTTCTTCACTTTTATGAAGAGAATGTTAATTAATGTCCTTCTAGAGGGTATAAGCTATTTTGTATAGTTTCTTCCAATCTTTCATCCAGTGATTGCATGAGATTGCTTGTTTAATCAAAACTTTAGAGATGCTGGTTTGCGTTGGACAATCAAGAAAGGATCATTCTTATTCAAACCTAACAGACAATACATATGAATAGCTGAATCAACCAAATTTATTCACCATTAGTCTACAAGCACAGATTAAAAAACACACACACACACACATTACTGTACATATTTGTGTCATCAAATATACTTTGGGTGGGTTGATTATGCTATAAAATGTTTGAACGGAACAATGCAAAAATAAAAATAAAAAATCCTAAAGCAACCCATAACCCACAAGCTAACTCACTGTTAAACTGCAGCTAACTGAGCGTTATTTACAATCACCTACACAAAAGGGAACATTACATATCTACTGAAAAGTTGATGATATCACAGAAGAAACTAAATAACAGAGATATGCGACAAAGGAAAAAGACAAATTCAGTTTAATTGTGCTTTTAAACCCTTTCCCAAATTCACAATTGAAATGGGACGCATTTTTGAAGAGGCACTCGCTAAAGTGCTAACGCCAGTTCATTATTGAAGAAGAATCGTTATAGCTATGTTTAGGACTCAAGTTACAAATCCTAACTCTATATATGTTTAGATTTACTGTGTGTATAAAGTCAGTTCAGATTCGTAGCAGTTCTGATTCTGGAAAAATAGTCTCAGCTCTTTGTTTGGCTTTCGGCTTGCTGCTGTGCGGTTGGGGTCCGGCATCCGTCTGCAAAGCCCTTGTGTTTTGCTCTATGTGTGAGGAGATCCGGGTCACTTCGGAAGTGTGGATCCTTCTTCAGCTGACCCAGAACTGATGGAGCTGGAAAGCTTGCGCTGGAAGCAGGAACGGGCCAAGGTTGTATACTTAAAAAAGAAACTGTCAAAGTGGGACACCGCCTCAACTTCAGAGTTTCTTGAGCCAGATCTTGGCTAACCCGCAGAGCACTTTTGCAATTGTTTGTTGACATCATAGTCGTTTTTTCTATCCCTATAAATCTCATTCTCATCTTTCAATCCACTTTTATCTATCTATCTTTTATTCTCTCAAGTGGTTAGACAGTTACTTCAGTCTTGCTCGCCGTTCTGTACTGATGATGGTGATGTCCAGGTATATACTGCAAGTGATCAACCGTATGCATGCGTCGGTTGGCGAATGCCTGCCTCTTATTGCCCGCTTGTGCGCTATTTACAGTCAGTGTATTGTACGATTCGTTTGTGGTGCTGGGGTGCGAATGCATCTTTAACATTTTGTAGTGTCGGTCCATGACTGGTGTAGTCGGCATGAACATGTCCGTGTGCGAAAGTGCCCGCGACATGGCCTTCTCCCTGAAATCCGAGCGGCGTAAGGACAGCATCTTATCCGGAGAGAGCAAAGGATCCTGCGAGTGCAGTCGATCGGTTGACAACAGCTGCTCTTGTGATAGGATGCGTCCGTGGTACGGTGAGAGACCTCCAGCGCCACCACTGTACGAGGATAAGTCGTAGTCACGGTGGGGTTTGGAGCGAGCTGGCGAGAGCACGTGGTCTTGGGACATGGCCCGCTGGACGCGTTTTGGCTTCTGGCGTTGTGCTGGGGGTTCAACGTTCAGCTTAATCATGTGCGACTGCAGGTTACCGCCGCGAGGGGCCAGGTCAGGCAAGTGGTGCTTTCGGATGTAGTACTCCTCATCCTTGTCACCTGAAAAAGAGATCCAAAGATTGAACACAAATGTGAACAAATGTAAAGTGCAATTACAGAAGAAAGTGTCATTGATTTTCCCAATATTTTTTATCTTAAATATTTTTCATGTTTTCCAGTTATTACAAAGAAGAAAAACAAATCCTGCACACAACCATAGCTTGAAAAAACAATAAAAATAGTATTGAAACCAATTTGTTTTTGCAAACTTTGGTAGTGTGCAGGATTTTTCTTTCTAACAGCTGAATTCTTATGCACTTACCAATGATCTTTCATGTGTGCAAGGTTTATTTATATACACCTGTGATCAAGTCAAAATACCTAAACGTCTTTTAACCATTAAAAAAACCTTCAAAATTGCTTCTCCTGTTTAAGCATAAACCTAAAAAAAATAGTTATGTTTATTTAAAAAATAAATGTATTTTGCCAATGGGGTAAAAAAAAAAAAAAAAAAAAAAAAAAAAACACACTTTGGCCATGTTAATGTTAAAAACACATGAATTTTGCAACGTTTACGCCTCTCCTCCACACTAGAACACTTTTTTTCTCTCCATTCGCTCCATTACCGAATACTTCGAAAAACGATTACATTTTCTAACGTAAATAATTTCTAAAGTTTTCTATTTATTTATTAATTAAACAGATTGATGTGAATGTGGCCTTCCATTCAAGATATTTGGTAACGTTAACATTAATAAATGCATTAAAATCTAATGAACTAACAATGAACAAGATTTTTAACAGCATTTATGAATCTTGGCTAATATTAATGTATAAGTATACATTTTTAAATTGTTAGTTCATGATTTAAAGCATTAACAAATGCCAACAGACACAACTTTTAATTTTAAAAATGTATTAGTACATGTTGAAACGAACATTTACCAAGATTAAAAAAGTTTTGAAAAAGTATTGTAATAGCTACAGTAGTTCATGTTAACTTAAACAGTTAACTAATGTTAACAAATGCAACCTTATTGTAACGTTTTTCCAAATGCAATATGTGCAGTTTTGCTTCTCAACATAATGCATCTTGTTTTATGAATATTTTGTATATTGTTACTGGAAGACAAGGTAATTCTGTGAATCTTCTTGCTTTTCTCTGTGAATATGAGGCTGTGATGGCAGCATCTGTTTGTGCTGTAAAAATGCAGGGCTTTTACAATAGCACAGGAAAAACAATGGTGGACTTTTCATTCTAAAATCAGTAGGGCTGCTATGATTATTCTCTCTGGAGTGGGGAAATGAGTGTGTATGTGTGTGTTTTGCTTATGAGAGATGGGTTGCAGTGTTTGTTGAGAGAGTAACAGATGAACTGGGCTGCATTTCCCAAAAGCATTGTAGGCTTAAGTTGATCGTCAGAGCCAATAGTTTCTACGATCTACTTAGGCTTACAATGCTTTTGGGAAACGCAGCTCTGGGCAGTTCTCTTGAGATGATGCTATCTACGATGATGATCTAGTTAATCATGAAGCAGTAGGTGTCTGTTTTCTATGTTCAGATCAGTAAGTGTCATTTTGCGTTAAATACTTGACTCTGTTGAAGCTGTGGGCTAACAGTTAGCGCATGTGCTCCAGATACATTGAGCTGTGGTATTTTTGACTAGTAGTGTATATTTAAAAAGCTTTAGTAGTTACTTTTTGATAGCATCTTGAAGTGTTGCTAACTACTACAAGTAAGCATAGCTTGATTGTTGTTTAACTACCCTAAATTCTGAGTAGCTTGTAGCATTAGAAGCTAAAGTAAAAAAAAAACAAAGCTTCACCAACACTGTCGCCAATAAGAACAACAGCACACAGGCCACAGTTAAGAGAAAGTTATAAGAAAGAGATTAATTTGTTTATACACTATACAGATATTGATTCACCACTGAACTGTAAATCTCAAGCTAATGAAGACAGTTTAGCCTGGCTGGCTTCTGTAGTCGACAATTACCATCACTGACACTGCAGGGTTTTGGCAGGCGCTGTAGCCGAGCAAATTCCAAAGGCCGAATGTGCCAATGTGACGGCCTGACATTACAAGTGAAAAGGTCAGAGAACAAGCCTACAGGCCACGCTCTGGCCAGTCACTCACAGACCCATGAGCTCAATTGTCTATTCTATTTAGATAATTCGGGCCAAATCAGAATGCAGTAATGCGCTCTAATGCCACCCTGAATGGAGCAGCTTTCCATATGCTGTCGCTGGGCTGCCCATCACAGGGGAAAGGTGAGTGCTTATCTTTCAGGTTAGCCGTATGAGGTGACCAAAAAAAAGATGCTTCATTTATAATTCTCCTTGGATTTTAATTGATTTCTCTTTCTTTGTTCAATGTTTTAGATTTCATTGAGTTAAGAGCTGTTGTGCTGACCATCTAATCATAAATTCTCAGCATGCCAATGCTTTAATGTTTAATTTATCTTGCCCTTTGTGTTTAATGAAAGCTGTCTTCCGGCAAAGTCCATTGGTTATTTTTCATTAAGCAGATGCGTTTTCTTTTTTTTTCTTTTTTTTGGCCAAAAGACTCGTTGTGCATTTATAAAAGGGAAACGTTTTACTCAAGGTCACCAGAGGGACGGAGAATCTCGCAAAACTTTCTAACTCAAGAATCAACCCTCCCGGCAGTTTAAACCTTCCATCTTTCTCAATTACCTGCCCAGAACGGATCAACACTACCCTATTGAGATTATTTATTACACCGTAACAGGTACATTGACCTGATGTGAATTTAAGCTGAAACCACGGTGTAGCATAAAAACGGCAAACAGCTGGATGCAGATGACTGATCATTACTGACCAATTACAGATCACAGAAGAAGATTATTATTATATATTATGCCAAAATAGTATAAGTAATATTTATGGAGATGAATGAAGATACAATATTCACAATATACTGCATGATTGAATCTCATGAAACCTGCAAAGTTTTTATACATTATGGCTGTGTTTGTTTAACTGCCTTAAAATGATGCTGATTTAAAAAAAATAAATAAACAAATAATACTGACGATTTAATGTGTCAATTCAATGTGATTAATTGTATAAAAAATAATGCCTTGAAAAAATCATGCCACCATAACAAGGAAGTGCCACTTTTTGTATTGTCTAATCAACACTTTACTCATCTGCCTCAATAATGTGATGTCTTTGAACTATTATATTTATTAAATATTTCATTTATATATTTTTTATTATTAAATATAATCTTTATTTGAAAGCCTTATTAGCAAATATTGATTTCTGAGATTAATTACATTTAATTCATTATGTTTAATTGTATATTATGTTATAATTTTTATAAAAAAATTTAAATCCTAATTTTTTTTATTTCAGTGGGTTTTTATGTTAAAATACTGACAATCATGATTAACAATAATGAGAATAAAAAAGAAAAATAAGCATATTACAGTAATGAGAATTTGGGTAAAAATGTTAAATGTTTAATTTTAATGAAAAAATAAATAAATAAAAAAATCACAATGCAAAAAATCTTGATGATCTTAAAGGGGTAGTTCACCCCAAAATGAAAATTCTCTCATCATTTACTCACCCTGTGAATGGGAGCCAAAATTTTCATGCACCAAAAATCACATTACGGCAGCATAAAAGTAATCCATACGTCTCCAGTGTTTTAATCCATATCTTCAGAAGTGATATGATAGGTGTGGGTGAGAAACAGATCAATATTAAAGTCATTTTTTACTAGAAATCTCACATAGAGAAGCAAGTGGAAGAATGGCTGAAAAAGATAAACAAGTCTGGCTTGCCTGGAAAATTCAAGTGTTGGATTTACCAACAAGGCATGCTTCCAAGACTTATGTGGCCCCTAATTGTGTACGAAGTGCCTGTGACAACAGTGGAGGGAGTGGAGCGGAAGGTCAATAAGCACCTTTGCAAATGGTTGGGGATAACCCCAATTTTTACATCTATCGGGCTATACATAAGATCTGGGCAGCTCCAGCTCCCCCTGTCCTCTGTAGTAGAGGAGTACAAAGTTGCAGAATCTCCTTGACATACAGAGACTCCCAAGATCCACTCGTCAGGGAAGCTGGCATAAGAACAAGATCCACTCGTCAGGGAAGCTGGCATAAGAACAAGATCCGGGTGGAAGTGGGCCGACAGCACTGCAATCAGCCAAACAGAATGCCCTCTTAAGATCAGAGACATCAATGGAAACCCTTGCATTGGAAGACAAGGCCTAGGAACTTCAGAGGTGATCAAAGTCCATCCTCAGGGAGAAGATATCCATGACTGAGCCT